>NW_006399848.1:8927841-8928677 GCF_000299155.1 Elephantulus edwardii
CATAACAACAATAACAACATCAGCCTTTTAAGGTTTATTTTTTTATAAATGATGAACTAGACTGTGCTATGTTATGAATAGAAAAGTCCTGTTCTTAGAGAGGTAGAAAGATAAGTAGATAATAGAATTTGAGGATGGATATTATGCACCCTCAATGAACAAAATGGAACTGGGCTTTGTCAAATTCTCTAGCACAATTAAATTTTCTAAGTCTTATTTTCCCTGTGGGACTCTATAGGGATGCCTCTCCGTATCTACCTATTTTTTTTTTTTCTCTCAAAATTACTTCCCATATCTACTTCACAGGGAAAGCTTCATCCCATAGCTCTATAATTATCCACTTTCCAGTTCCCTGGAAGAGAAAAACTGTGGTTAATCAAAGTAACTTTAGTGCTCATCCATGATCAGTCCAATCAACTGTGAGCAATGAAAGAATACCTCTATTCATAGGTAGAGAAGACTCTGCAAGAACTAGTTGCTATATCAGGAGAAGGATTGTTATTCATTAGTACACCTAGGCACATGAACCATGTAGACCATTGTCTCAGAGTTCCTGCTCTCTGTTCAGAATAAGAACCAGATTTCATGGGAAAGCTTAGAGGCTACGTGCTCACTCATAGCGCTAAACAGTCTTTATAAAGATCATGGACAGATCATAAAAATTCTTGTTTATTAGTAGGGCAATGATTTGTATTTCCAACCCAGATGTGTTTGATCATGTAACTTCATTTCTTTTTATAGTATATTGTCATAATATAATAGACTACCTTCTTTCTGGAGGCAAAGGTATGAACCCAATCTTATCTGAAGCACATGTTGTTGTTGTTGTTGTTGTT
>NW_006399848.1:8930347-8953684 GCF_000299155.1 Elephantulus edwardii
ATTTGTTCTTCAGTTCCTTGAGCTTAAGAAATGCTGAGTGAGTTCGGCCCTTTTGATTTTCTGACTCCAACTCCTTGCACATTTCATTGTAATATCTTGCTTTGTCATCGTGTGCTGCCTTTTGAAATCTTCTATTCAACTCTTTAGTATCTTGAATTCTTCCTTTCGCTGAAGCACATAGCTACTGATATTGCCTTGTACCTGTGTATAGTAGCATTTTTCCAGAGTTTCAACTGTAACTTCTACAAAGATGGTCCTCAGACACTGTCTCTACACAGACTTTTAAATTTTATTCATTATCAAGAATTTTTAAAATAAAATCTTATTCTTAATAAGTCTTAAATTCTCCTCTAACGAATTCTTCCCTTACCATGAAGGGACCATTCCTAGCACAAAAATGGAGACACCATATATAGTTTTTGCAGTTATAAAATATATATAATCTTGTTGTATTGTATAATTACCTATTAATCTAGTACATTGCTACATAGGAGAGACTATGAAATTGACTTTGTTTCTTGCCAATAAATTTATTTAAAAGTCTCTGTTAATCAGTATCCCAAAAAGGTAGTTTAGATTATAGTTATTAGCAGGGAGTTGTGTGAAAAAAAGAATTCTTACAGGAAAATTTGTAAACCTACTTTCCTATAATGAGGAAGACAATTTGCACCTCCCATCATCCCAAAACATTATTAAAGTGTTAACATTGCACTTCAACAGCAATTAACATGGGTACTTAATTGTAGGCTAGAATTTTTGTATCTCACCTAGAAAGCTTTAAAAAAAAAAGCTTTTAAATGATAACGTGTGACATAAGTATTCATGTTTCTACACTCTTCTGGAATCATTTAGAGCTTTCATCTAATGAAAAATGACTTTTTCTTCCAGGTGCCATCCATTAGAGTGGAAATGGTGGCTAATGGCATTTATCACATCTATCACACACAATCATGAATATTCATCGCGCTTTTCCCTTACACTAGAGCAAATAGAGGGTTAAACATTGGATTGTTAAAGGAAAAATCTGCAGTTCAAACTCACTAGTTGCTTCATATGGGAAGAGGAGGCAGTCTGTTTCTGTAAAAATTTACAGCTACAGAAATATGAGACAGTTCTACTCTTTGCTTATGAGAGACTCTTGTTGTAGATCTAAATACAAGTGTCTATTTCACTCTTCCCCAAAGGGAAAGTAGAATAATTATCCTATTAGCTAATGGGTCTCCTGGGTTACCATGAGAGTACATTAGATGTCCCTTCCAAAATAATATTTCTGCATTGCAATTCTCCATGTAATATTTGCTGGTGATGAAAAAATTATATTTTAAGTATTTACCAGGATATTTTGGATGTCAGAAAAGGAGCATTTCTGGATCACAATTTTATATAGAGCATTTGCTGATAAGGGCAAATTATATTTTAAGAATTATTATCCTATCAAATTGATAAACTACTTTCCTTGAGTAAGAGAAGATAACGTTGAAAGTTTTCTTCCTTTTACTAAAAGCTCTTCCAGTATCCTGTTGCTTTGAAGAACAGTGACCTTTCTTCTACTGTTATGTAGGAAATAACTTCAAGCAATTTTAGAAATACATGACTCATTATTAAAAGGTAAAATATTCACATTAAAATACAAGAGTGGATATGTCAGCATGCTACTTGGCTAACATTTTTTAAGGCTGTGTTTGCCTTAATATGACTCTGGCTATTATTCTTATTTTTAATATTTCCTGCCAAAATTATGATTACATTGAATTAATTTGATAGTCTGTGGTTTTTTTAAAGAACATGACTCCTAATTATTATCCTCATCAGGAGCTGCATCCTCTCTCAGTTCTCCCAGCTAGTGTTACTAGAACTAGTGTTTGTGCATCTTTGTGCACCTCTTAAATGTCATGAATCTTTCCTTATCTGTTGTTTGGAGAAGGACACATGCTTGAAATGTTCTTTTTATCCTTTTCAGAAACCTTACTAAGTTTTTATGATCTATTATATAGGCAGGATAATGTCCATTCACACACTCATACACATATATGTCATATACAAATCATCTTAACCTATAAAGGGGTCAGTTTGATTACATAACAAAGAGAAATTAAATTTGAACACGAAATTAAGTTGGTTAATCATTTTAAGAGAAGAACATTATCCTATATTATTAGGTAAACTCGGGGTGATTTGAAGTGTTCTTTAAAATGTAAAATGGAGATAAAAGAGAGAGATAATACAGAAGAAGATGTGACTATAAAGAAGAGGTATGGAAAGATGTACTGTTGTAGATTCTGATGATGCTGGAAAGAATCATGAGCCAAAGAATCTGGGTGTCTGTCTAGAAAATGCAAGGAAGGGTTTTCCCTCTTTAGAAAGGTATTCAGCCCTGCTGAGACTTGAATTTTAGCCTATTTTGGAATTTTGTTCCACAGGCCATTGAGATAATAAATTTGTATTACTTAAGCTGCTGACTTCTGGTGATTTGTTACAGCAGCAATAGAAAATGAATACATTATTCTTCGGAATGCATCTTAAAAATTGCTTTCTCACAAAAACTTTTCCTGATTCCTCCAGATAGCTAGATTCATCTGCTAGACCTACATTCACATGAAACTTAACTCTTTTTGGCACATTAAAGTGTGTAAAATGTCTGTAATAAAATTGAACTTCATTGTTTATTGTTGTTTTCTACTGATAGCCTATAAACTCCAAAGGTATACTGTCTTTATCTGTCTAGAGTTGTTTGATGCCCTTTGGTTGAGCCCAACTCATAGAGACTCTACATACAAAAGAAGCCTCACAATCTCTACTGGGTTTGAGACCATTGTCACAGCCGCTGGTCAGTCCATCTTATTGAAGGTCTTCCTCTGGTTCAATGAACCACTATTTTACCAAGCGTGACCTCTTTCTCCAGGGACATACCCGAATTATGAGAGATGAAGTCTCATTATCCCTGCTTCTGAGAAGCTTTCTGGCTGTGTTTTTGTCCAAGACATATTTGTTTATTCTTTTAGCAATACATGTGTGTTCGATATCCTTTGCCAACATCACAAGTCAGAGACATTATGTCTCAATAAATAATTTAATAAAAAAAATACTCTGCCCCTTTCTTTCCCCTATATACACATAGTCAGATAGGATAAAAGCTTCAAAATAAAATTAAACATTAACTCATTTTATCCATGTGGAGTGTAATTTCTCTAAACAAGGAGCTCTCTATATTTTACCTGTTCAGTAACATTTTTATCACTTGAAACTAATAAAATTATAGTTGGTGCCAGCAATCTCTCTTTTAACAAGCTCCCATAGGTGGCTCAGATGCAGGCTAAAGTTTAAGTCTATTGTGCTGTTTTAAACCGAATTGTTGAGTCCTACCCACAGAAGTTCTGATAAAATGTGTCTAGAATGGAGCCTGTATTTGTTAAATACTATTGAGTCAGTCACTACTCAATGATTTTGAGTTAAAAAAAATCCAAAAAGTGACCCTACACATAAACCTAATATGATGAACAGAACAGGAATCAAATTATCTACTTGTGTGGGAAGAATTGTTGAAGGTCAGTATCAGCAGTCAAAATTAAGCCAAGGGCTAACTGTGGAATAGACCACCAATTACTTATGTGTGAGTTCACACCAAAGCTGAAGAAAATAAAAACAAGTCCACAAAAATGAAAATATGACTTTGAGTCTCTCCCACTTGATTTTAAAAATTATTTCCAGGATAGGTTTGAGGCATTGAACCCTATAGATGAGTTATGGGATATTATCAAAGATATCATCCATGAAGAAAGCAATATATCATTACAAAACTAGAGAAGGAAGAAAAGGCCAAAATTGATGGTGAAAAAAGACTCCGAAAATTGACTAGAACATTGAAAAACTAAAAGAAAGGGATAAATGCTAAAAATGAGAATAAAACAGAAGGTTTCAAAGGGCAGCTCACAAAGCAAAGTATTATAATGGAATGTGCAAAGAGCTGGAGTTGGAGAATAAAAAGGAAAGAACTCACTTTGCATTTCTAAAGTTGAAAGTACTGTAAAACAAATGCAAGCCTCAAATTGCAATACTGAAAGATGCTATGGGAAAAATTTTGAAAAATCCAGGAAACATCAAAAGAAGACTGAAGGAATGCAAAGAATCACTGTAGCAAAAGAACTGGTTGACACAGAAAAAATTCAGGAAGTATCACATGGGCAAGACCAAATGGCAAAGAAAGAAGAAGTTCAATCTGCACTACAGGTGTTGAAATAAAATATGGCCCCAGAAATCAATGGAATGCCAATTGACATGTTTCAAATAATAGATGCAGCCCTGCACACACTCACTAGTCTGCATCAGGAAATTTGGAGAATCGCTGCCTGGCTAACTGACTGGAAGAGATCCATATTTGTTTCCATTCCCAAGATAGGTAATAAAAAAAAAATTAAAAAGGCAATCCAACAGAATATTGATATTATCAAACAGTATCATTAGTCACATGCAAGCAAAAATCTTGCTAAAGATCATCCAAAAATGTCTAGAACAGTATATTAAGGAAGAAGTGCCAGAAGTTTAAGCTGGGTTTAGAAGTCGTGGTGGTACCAGAGATATCACTGGTGATGTCTGATATATCCAGGTTGAAAGTAGAAAATGCCTATTTGGGTTTTATTGACTACGCAAAGACAATCGATTGTGTAGATCACACCAAATAATAACCAAGATTGAGAAGAATGGTAGTTCCAGAATACTTGATTGTTAAGCTGGTGTTCAAACAGAACAAGGGAACATTATAAAATTTAAAATCAGGAAAGGGGTGCATGAGGTTGTATATTTCTTCCATACCTATTCAATCACTATGCTGAGCAAATAATCTGAGAAGATGGACTCTATGAAGAAAAATAGAGCGGTGGGGAAACTCATCAACAACTTGCACTATGCAGGTGACACCTTTATCACTGAAAGTGAGGAGGACTTGAAAACTTGCTACAGAAGATTGAAGACTACAGCATTCAAGGTAGAGTGCATTGCAACATCCAAAAGATAAAAGTCTTCACCACTGAACTTATAGACAACATCGTGCTAGATGGATAAAACAGTGAAATTGTCAATAATTTCATCTTATTTGGATTCCAATCAATCCTTAATAACAGCCATCAGGAGATCAGAAGATGTATTGCATTGGCCAAGTGTTCTATCAGGGACCTCTCCAAGAAGCACTGATAGCTTGAAGATTGAGGTGTACCAGATTCAGGCCATGGTCTGCTTAATCACTTGCTATTAGGATGACCTAAGAAGAACTGACAACTTTGAGCTGTGGTGTTGGAGAAGAGTATTGGATATCCTATACCCAGGCTGCTCCTTGGAGGCAAGGATTCTGGGGCTTCGTCTGACATACTTTGGACATGTTGTAAGGAGAGATGGGTCTTTAGAGAGGGACATCATGCTGGGTAGAGTGGAGGGACAGCGCAGGAGGGGAAGACCCTCTATGAGGTGGATTGATTCAGTGACTGGGGTACTCGGGATGGATTTGTCAGAGGCAATGAGATTGGCACAGGGTAGAGCACGGTTTAGGGCTGTTGTACATAGGGTCGCTATGAGTCGCAAACGACTTGACGGCACATAACAACAACAACAGCAACAACATGGACTGTCAACACTCTTGGCACCAGTAGCCAGGAAATTAAAAAGCACATTGCCATGGGAAAGTCTGCTGTTAGGGACCTCTTCAAAGTGCTGAAGAGCAATGGTGTCTCTCTGGAGACTAAGGTGCGTCTGATACAGGCCATGGTCTTTGCGATCACTTGTTAAGCATCAGAGAGTTGGACAATGACCAAGGAGGATGGAAGGAGAATTGATGCCTTTGAGCTGTGGTGCTGGAGAAGAGTATTGAGAGTACCATGGACTGCTAGGAAAACAAACAGATTCATCCTGGAAAGGGTTAAACCAGGTGGCTCCTTGGAGGCAAGGATTCTGAGGCTCCGTCTAACATAAAGGACATCATGCTTAGGAGGGTGGAGGGATGGTGCAGGAGAGGAAGGCCCTCTATGAGGTGGATTGATTCAGTGACTGGGGTAATCAGGATGGGTGTGTCAGAGACAGTGCGATTGGCACAGGACGGAGCAGCATTTAGGGCTGTTGCACATAGGGTCACTATGAGTCGCAAGTGACTCGATGGCACATAACAACAACAACAACATGGACTGTCAAAAAACCCAGATACCTTTTGGAAAAAGTGCAACCAGGATGCTCCTAAGATGCAAAGATTCCAAAGCTTCATCACATAAAGTTTGGACATGTCTCTATTCCTTAGAAAGGGAGATCATGCTTGGAAAGGTGAAAGGCCAGTGAAAAGGAGAAAGACTCTCAATGAGATGGATTGAAACAGTGACTGCAGCAATGGGTTAAAGTGTGTCAGAGATGACAAGGATGGCATATGTTAGGAGAGGGTCCAGATGTGTTGTTATCAGTGTCACTGTAAGTCCGACATGGCTCAATGACACCAAAGAAAAATGATAGTAAACCACAGAATTTCTGACTATGTGTCTGGAGTGGGGCTGTCAAGTACATTTGAGTCAATTCCTACTCAGTGACTCCATCCTGGTACAGCCTCACAATCACTGCTCTGCTTGAGCCCACTGTTGTAGCCACTGTATCAACCCACCTTGTGGAGTGTTTTCCTCCTCCTTTTTTGCTGACTCTCTGTTACGTCAACCTGATGTGATGTCCTTCTGCAGCTAACTTGGAGATCTCTGATCACATGATCTCTGAACCCACTAGACAGCATGCTCAAACTATGTGAGATGAAGTCTCATATAATCCTTGCCTCCAAGCAACATTAGAATTTGCATCTTGAACAAGTTCTCTTGTGATTCTGAAGCTATGTCACATTCTTTTTCATACAGTACAACTTCTCAAAATAATTTGTTCAGTATACAAACAGGTTTGGAGAAAGAATACAACACTGGCACTCACCTTTCTTCATTTTAAACCACATAGCTCTGGTCGCCTAATGGTAAAAAGCTGTGCTGCAATCCCAAAAGCACACAGTTCAAATCCACTAGCTGCTGTGCAGAAGAATGGGCAATCTCCTGTGAGATTTACTGCCTCTGAAAATCAGCTGGAGGGTCAGCTATGGATAAGTTCCAACTAGAAAGCAAAACAAAAGCAAAGAACAAAAACAGCAGTGTTTCCTTACTCTGTTCACACAACAGCCTCTTGGTCTAGCTGCATTAGTGCATCTAAATGTTCTGAGGTTCTCATTCTTCTCAATGTTAGCCACAATATGTTATGATCCACACAGCCAAATGCCTTTGCCTAGTCAATAAAGCACAAAACTAAACATTATTCTGGTCTTTGCTTTCAGTCAATATCCGTCTTGTTAGAAATAGGACTTGGTGTCAACAGAAACACAAAAGAACAAAAGAATCCAAGCAAAGCAAAACTTTACTTCTGCAGAAGGGTGACAGTCTCACAAAGTCTGGCTGGCAAACACATTGGGAGGTCAGTCTGCCTGGGTTTTATCTTTAATGCAAGTGTAAGGCCACGTCTCATTCAGGGGTTTGATCTCACAAGTTTGTTTCTACCATATTGAAGAGTTTGGACTGTGGTTTGAAGGAAAGAGGTTGGGACTTGAGGAAGTTTGGAATGTCTTTGTTTCAAGGGAAATAGTGTGCTGAAACTGGTTGTGACTGGTTGGCAGCAAGAATATAAGGACAGGAGAGTTTCTCTAAGTAATCCCAGAAACAAGTTCTTGTTTGAGTTCTAGCCTCATGTTGCAACTTTTGAAGATTTTTATTTTGTATTTATTTTCTCACAATCTGACATCAACAATGATATCCCTGCTGCCATTTGAACTTCTGGAAATTCTCTGTCTCCATACTATTCTAACCATTTGGAAGGATCTTCAGCAGTATTTGTTTGCATATGATATTAATGACATCAATCAATAATTGCCACTTTCTGTTTGACCACCTTTATTGAGAATGGGAACAACTATAGATCTCTTCTGATCAGACGTCCAGGCAGCTGTCCTCCAAGTTTCATAGTATAGTCTGCTGTGGCTATGCCAGGAAATTGCATCTCTCATTTGAAACATGTCAGTTGATATCCAATAGATTCCTGGGGCCTTATTTTTTGTTGATGTCTTCATTTATGCTTGAACTTCTTCCTTACCATAGGATGTTGGTGATGTTTTCTGAAATTTAAGTAAAGCACTTGTCAGTCAGTTTGCTGTACTGAGGCAGCTTGTGGGTGCTGTGATGCTAAGGGCTGTGCCACCTAGATGTCAAATGCTGGAGGAGTCACTCATGGTGGACAGGCTTTAGTAAAAATTCCAAATTAAGATTGACAGAAAAGGACTGGCCACCCACTTCTGAAATAACAAGCCTCTGAAAACATTATGAACAATAGAGGAACACGTATCTCCCTTGGAGAGACTGGTGGATTAGGATCTGACACATTACTTAATATACCAGTTGGGCTTCTCCGTTTATGTTTATAAGATCTCTTTTATCACAATCTTCTAGGATTTCTACTAGTTCTACAATGATGTGTACTTAGTCTTTTCTAATAGTTTCCTCTCTTGTTGTTGTTATGTGCCGTCGAGTCACTTGCGACTCATAGCGACCTTATGTACAACAGCCCTAAACCCTGCTCTACCCTGTGCCAATCGTACCGCCTCTGACACACCCATCCCGATTACCCCAGTCACTGAATCAATCCACCTCATAGAGGGTCTTCCCTCCACCCTCCCAAGCATGATGTTCCTCTCCAAGGACCTGTCCCTCCTTACATGTCCAAAGTATCAGATGAAGCCCCAGAATCCTTGCCTCCAAGGAGTAGCCCAGTTTAATCCTCTCCAGGATGAATCTATTTGTTTTCTTGGCAGTCCATGGTACATTCAATTCTCTTCTCCAGCACCACAGATCAAAGGCATCAATTCTCCTTCTATCCTCCCTAGTCATTGTCCAACTCTCTGATGCATAACAAGTAATTGCAAAGACCATGGCCTGTACCAGACGCACCTTAGTCTCCAGAGACACCCCATTGCTCTTGAGTACTTTAGAGAGGTCCCTAACAACAGACTTTCCCATCACGATACGCTTTTTTATTTCCTGGCTGCTGGTGCCAAGAGTGTTGGCCGTGGAGCTGAGAAAACTGAAGCTGTGAAAAATCTCGATCTCTTCGCCATCCATCCTGATGCTACCAATTGGTCCAGTGGTGAGAATATTTGTCTTCTTGACATTGAGCCTCAGTCCATACTGAAGGCTGCAGTCCTTGACCCTCCGCAGCAAGTGCATGAGGTCCTTCTCAGTTTCTTTTATTATCCGCAGCCTTATTCTTGACAACCAAAATTATTTACTGTTTTTAATTCCCACACTTTGACAATTGCCAGATTTATATTTCCAACCAAGATCAATCTCAGATTTCTAGATCTATGTGCTACATGTTATGTTATGTTATGTTATGTTATGTTATGTTATGTTATGTTATGTTATGTTGAATCAGAACTGACATCCAGCAGGCTATCAGAGGCAATAAGTGCTAGAGGAGGAGATAGTTCATTTTTCTCCTGAGGAGCAGTTTGTGGATATGAACCATGTGCCTTTCAGTTGACAGTACAACTCTTTATCACTAAAACATGAGCACACCTTTCTACACCTGTATAGGTGCCTATTCCATAGATCTGTTGGAATCATTCAGGAGACTACAAGTTCACCTTGACCAAATCCTAACTCTCTGTTTATTTTCCCTATTTTTTTCCCCTCCGTATCCTAATTTTATGACTAGCACGCTTACTCACTCTTTAACAGCGTAGAAACTTGAGTTTCTAATACTTTTTACTATGAACTTCAAAGCCTAGTTAATTCCAAAACCCAAACGATCAACATAGAATTTTGTTTTTGCATCTTAAATTACATCTTGCCTCAACATGTAATGTACTATGCCACCAAAACGGTTTTCTTTTCCCCCACTGTCATCACTTATAAGGGGTTCTGGTGACATAGTGTGGAACAATTATTTCAGAGCACTGCAGACTGAGCAGGCCTAGAATATTCTACTTTTTAAAAGTAGACAGGATGTAGATGTGTCTGTGTGTGTGTGTCTGTGTGAGAGAGAATTGGGCTGTTAATCGTTGTTGTTAGGCACCATCGAGTTGAGTACAACCCATAGCCACCCAATGAACAACAGATCTGAACCTTGTACTATTCTGTGCCACTCTCACAGTACCTGGCATACTGGAACCCATTTTGGCAGTCACTGTGTCAATCTGCCTGGTTGAGGGTCTTCCTTTCCTTAGCCAACCATCCTCCTTTCCTAGCATCATGTTGTTCTCCAAGGAATAGCCCCTCCTAGCATCAAGCCTCTGAAGTATGTGAGATGAAGCTTTATCATCCTTGCTTCCTTGGCTGCACTTTCCCCAAGACATATTTGTTCTTTGGGCAGTCCATGGGATGTTCAGTACTTTTCTCTAACATCATAGCTCAAAGGCATCAATTCTTCTTCTGTTCAGCTCTCAGATGCATAATAAATGCTCAGAAAGACCACGGCCTGAATCAAACTCACCTTAGGCGGGGGAAGACTAATCCACAAACATGAGTAAATGTTGAACGTTAAATGTGCCAAAATATTTCCACACGGAAATTCTGAAATGATTCAATAAAAGGGAAGACTATGTGTTTTTTAGCTAAACTTCGCTCAATGTTATGTGTAATTTTTTGTTTGATTTCAAGAGGGGTTAGTTTATATAGAAGTAATCCCATGGTGAATCTCTAAAATAAAAGTCCTTCAACGACACAAACATATGGTATAGCTTGACAGGAACCTGTGATTTACTCTAGGGAGAAAGTCAAAGAACTGAATGCCATAATTCTGAATTATGGATGAAGAGCTCCTGTGTGTAAAACAGTTCTTCAGCAAGATATCTATTTGTATAGAGGAAGCTGGGCTATTATAATAAGCACATGTTATGATGTGCAGTTGAATCAGAACCCTCTTATAGTTGATCTTCCCGTGGGTTTTGAGAGGCTACAAAATACATGGAAGGAGATTATTCATATTTCTCCTTCAGAGCAGCTGGTGGATTTGAACCATTTGCCTTTGGATTGGCAGTGTAACCAATAGAGATGATAGTCTTTCTAATGCTGATTTTTATGTTACAGCTAAGAGAGATAGTGCTTAGTTAGTTATTCTGTGAATCCAGAGGATCCAAGATAATATGAGAATTTCAGAAAGAAGTTCTTTTTTTGGCCAAAATTTTACTTCTTTCAGTGTCACCATTCTGTTGTGCAATTGTTGTTAGTACAATTGGCTAGGGTATGGAAAAGTCTCTTATTTACTTTTATGGACCACACAGAAACCTTTTGAGCAGAGACTTGCAATGACTAGAAGTAGAAGAGATGAACCCAATCTTTAATGTAGGTGGTTGTTCACCTTGTGAGAGGGAGCTCATAATTTTCCTTTGTTTCTTTAACTTCTATCTTGATAATATTTTTCAGCTCAAACTATCACAGATTTGAACATCTCCCCAAGACTATACAGCTATTCTGTTTTCTTATGTTTGCTTTTTTATTAAATTTATTTTAAGTACAGTCAGAGTGCTCCTTGGAGGCAAAGATGATATAACTTCATCTAATATACTCTGGGGTTGTTGCTAGGAGAGATAATTACCTGGAGAGGGACATCATGCATGGGAAGGTGGAGGAACGCTGAAGGAGAGGAAGACCTTCAACAAATGGGCTTGAGTAAACACTAAAGAGATTATAATGATGACGCAGGATAGGAAAGGGTTAATATATGTGGTTCACAGGGTCATTGTGAGATGTACTTGACTTGAGGGCACCTCACCACAGCAATTCAATCTACCCTTTATCCCCAGGATTATGTGAAGTGTGCTGTTATATTAAGGAATTAGGAAATATATGTTGGGAGACCATACTGTGATACAGGGTATGAGAGAAGAGTCAAGAAGCATGACCATACTCTGGGACTCAGATACCATCCAAAGCCTTTAAGTAATCCCATTTTCTTTCTTTTTGAAATTTTTTTTTAAAGAAACCCCCTTTTCTTTCTTAAGCAGCAAAAAGAACTATCATAACGTCTTTGTTTGCTAACATGCAGCTTTAACTCCTTTGTTGTAGGCTATGAAATCAGAGGTTATTGATTTGTCAGAGGTGTTATAAAGTCTATATTAATAGAAATCTTAGTAGTGCCCTAAGGCTTGTTTGATATAGATCTTTTTTTGCATCTTACTTTCTATCGTATTTTGCAAATATCACATTTCTCTCTATTGGCCCAGTGACAAGAAGCTGCATTGCAATCCTGAAGGCATGTGGTTCAAATCCATCATCTACTTTGCAGGAGAAGGATGGGTAATCTCCTTCCTTGTGGTTAATTGCTTCTGAAAACTGGCTGGAGGGTCAACTACAGGTAGGTTTTGACTTGTTGGTACACAACAACAGTGGTAAGGATTTTCTCATGCTTGCTTTTTTTATTAAATTTATGGTAAGAACAGCCGGAGTGCTCCACAGAGGCAAAGATGATAAAGCTTAATCTCTGGCATGTTACTAGGCGAGGCTATTCCTTGAAAAGGAGCACTATGTTTGGAAAGGTGGAGAGTTAGTGAAAGAGAAGACCTCCAAGTAGATGGATTGATACAGTGACTGCAGCCGTGAGTCCAACTAAGTCAGAAATGAAGAGAATGGCACAGCATTTGACAGGTTCAGATCTATTGTTCCTGAGGTCTCTATGAGTCATATTTAACACCTAACAACAACAACATATCAAGAGTAGTTTAGTTTATAGGAAGTTGTGCTGCTAGCCAAATGCCACACCTTTCTGGTGGATCCACCAGAGGCACTGTAGAAAAAATCTCCTCCATTGCTATTCTCACCAAGAATTTTCTGTTGCCAGCAGGCTATGTCGTTGTTGTTGTTGTTATGTGCCATCAAGGTCATCTATATGATAACACAAAGGTGCTTCCATGCAATTTTGGGGTTTGTGTATGAGTTGATTCCCAACTTAACGGCAATCAATGAGTGAGTGAGTGATATGGGAAAAGACTTCAGTAAAAATTTAGTACTCTGTGTCTTATTAATAGAAATTCTATGTGAAACGGAATGATTCTCTCTCACATCATTGTGGCTTGCATATGTTAGCCATTGACTAACAGCTTGGAGAAGTTTGAAGTTCAGGTTGTGCTACAGACTTATCTTTCTGTAATCCTATTGGCTTATCTCAAAAGGGACATCTCAATACAATTGTTGTCACTCTAATGATCTCCATGACTCATTAAAATGAAGGTCAGATATCTTCATCCTCCCTCTTTCCAAAATCAATACACTTCATCATTGAAGACAAGTTATCAATTGTACAGACTCCCTTAGGTTTGTGTGTATTATTCTCAATTAAGAGAATATTATTTATATAGTACATAGTTTGTGTATTAGTCAGGGTTCTGTTGGTTATAATTTAAACCAACTTAAGCAAAAGAATTATGTTTGATCACTTAGCCAAAACTCTCAGGGATGAGACTTTTAGACTTAACTGGATCTAGATTTTCAAATATTCTCCTTAAGTGTTGCCAAGAAACAAAATGAGGAGAATGAGAGGAATTTGTTTCTTCTTATTCGTGCACAGCTAAAGACTTATTCTTCTCTACAACTAACTGTATATCAATCTCAGGGTAGAAACCCCACTGGTCATAGTCATAAACCCATTTCTGTCCTAATTGGTATGTCCAAGGGAACGGAATATTGTAACTGGTCAGGTCTGTGGCCCTTTTCAGTCTGTTAAAAGGATAAAGAAATGAGATTGAGAAGCTTAACTGACACTCTTATCAGGAACATATGGAATGGGGAAAATAAAAAAAAAATAATATCAGAGAGCAGGAGAAAGAAAGTGTGCTGCCCAACAGAAAGTAGAGTTGCTACAGTTTAATGTATTGTTTCTGAGGTTGAATATCAAAGTGCTCATACAAGCTCTCTGACAAGCATCATCTTAGAATAATTTGATTAGAAATATTTGGATTGCAGAGGGGAAAATTGGTATCTGTACCGTAAAGTCAAGGTTGATACATATAATAGCTGCAGTTTTCTGCCACTGATATATTTTTTATTGCTTTTAGATTCTGGAAATTGCTCTTTTCACTTTGTGGCATCATTATATATAAAAAAAAATTATTTCTTTGTGCCTTCGAAATTTCTTCCTAATTTTACAATTTTATTTATTATACCAGGCAAAGGAATACACTTTATCAAATAACAAAAGGTATTAAGATATGTCATACTTTTTATATAATATGGATATAGGTAGCTTGATTGAAATTTACACTTCCTTTTCTTAAGAACTCAAGATAAACCCAGAAAACCCAATACATTAATATTTCATGACTGTTGGAAGTAGACAGACCTAACATTTTTTCTCTCAAATTTGTAGTAGGATTTGGCTAATAAAATGATCCAAGAACAATTCTGGTTAGATGTATAACCCATGAAATCAAGTAAATTATAAACTCGGCAAAGTGCATTTTCACATTTCTTTTTTAAAAGTTTAGAAATGAATTCAAAAGCACAACCACTTGAAAACAGAGGAAATGCTGTTACCTCACGACAAAAAAAGAAATAAATGACAATTCTAAAATGTCATGCTCCCACATCACACAAACCTCTTTCAGAACTTTTATTAACATGCCCCACTGAATGCATCTGTATAATGATTCTTGGAAGCTAGAGACATGGCTGTTCCAGAGAAATATCTTTCCTGGAATTATCCAGGAGCTGGTCAAATCTATTAAAGTTCTTTTTCAGAAAGACTGACTTGATTCATATTGCTTTCATTAGGGGAATAAACATGGAGTTTTTTGGTTGTTTTTTTTTAAGATTCAGTAGCAAAGCTTTCCATAATCTAACTACATCACTGTGTTAGATTTCCTGTTCCAATCTTTCGATCATCAGGCTGTGGTTTAATAGTTTTGCCATTTTCAGCTGAGGGGACTGTTTATAATTTATATCCATGTGCATCATCTTGTAATTCTAACTGATTGACAGAAATGTGGAAGAGGGTTTTTTTATCATATTTATCTTGGTCATATGATAAAACAAGCACATAAACAAAATTTGAACTTCCTGGGTGATAATAGAAATGGCATCTGAGTAACAAATATTGAGTCAGATAGACAAAATCAATCCGTTAATGGGAGGATTATCTAAATTGCTCACATTGGCTTTCATTTGATTACATAAATGTAAGTTAGTTTTGGACTTGCTCAAGTTGGTTCTAGTCTGATTTGTACTACTTGAAGTCATCAAACTAATTTCATGCCACCTTGTACTTTATAGACACAACAGAGGTGAGACTCTAGAGGGCCTCCATTGCATTATAACTGTCTCATCAGTATAAGAGATTGGTGTCTGAAAGAAAAGCCACCATAAAAATGTATATCAGTTCCCTAGACGGTTAGCCTAAACAAATTAGCTATATTAGAAAAAGTTTCCAGATCCATGTGGACAAGAGACAGAGGAAGACTAAACACATATGCATGCACATGCGTAGAGGGACATAAAAAGAGGCAAGGAAAAGCTTCTGAGGGACTGAATGGAAATTTCTCAGCCAAAACAATCACTGGAAAAGTGAAGGTGGGATTCCATATGCCCAATACCTCCCATTACCAACCCCCCAGTATGATTTGTTTACAGTCAGTTGATAATTATAATTCTTGAACAAATTTTAATTCTCAGAACTTCAACTTCCTCTGAAAGGGAATCTTCTCACATCATGATCATCATCTCTTTTTCCAAGAAGCTGTGGTGGCACAGTTATTAAAGTGCTCAGCTGCTGATCCAAAAAGTTGGTAGTTTGAACCCACTAGCTAACCTACAGAAGAGAGATGGGGTAATATGCTTCTGTTTAATATTTACAGCCTTGAAAACTCTATGGGTCAGTTCTACTCTGTCCTGTAGGGTCTTTATAAGCAGTGATTGGATTTTTTCCCCTCTCCATCTTTGAGAGTTTTAAACAAAATTATTGAATCGCCATGATACCATCACCCACTAAGTTTCTTAAGGAGCATTACTTTATATAAAACTTGGGAGAAACCGTTGAACAGACAACATGGAACATCATGTATTGCATGATATTTTTAAGGTAAACTACTAAGATGTTTTCTGTCTGTAAACATGTCACTTTTGATTAGTTGAAGACTGTCTGGAGTACTGTTTATCTTTCAAATCTTAATGGTTAAGTTGGGAAATAGTGGAAAAAATAATTCTAAACATCACTATACCCCAACTTTCAGAGAGAATGACACTTTTTTTTGTTTGTTTTTTGCTTCTAAACCTCATAGCAGAGTCGGGAACTTCTCTTGAGAAAGAGCCACTGGGAGAGAAGACTTCTGAATTATTTCATATTTTGGAAAATGATGGTCTGATAATATGTGTAGCTATTTGGTCAATTGTAGCTGTTCTGTTTGAGAGCTCTTACTGTATTTAAAGGTATGAGTCATCTACTGAAATAGCTTGCCTCCGGAAACTTTATGAACTTAGAGAAAAGATGAAAGCTTTTTGTGTCATCTATGACTCGATGGCACTTAACAATAACAACAACAACAATATGAGAAAATCCAGATAGTTTTGTATAATTTGGGATATGTATGATTTTTTTCTTCAGTAACTTCACTTGAAAATAATCTTAGCTTTACAGAACAGTTGAGAAAGTAATAAAGAGTTTCCATATGCCAGTCATCCAGCTTCCGCTAATGCCAACATGTTACATAATTATAATATGCTGTCAAAACATTTGCTCCAAAAGTTCAAAGACTACAGTCTTCAAATATTGATTACATCTCAACATCAAGAAAGCAAAAATTCTCACCACTGGCCAAATAGGCAATATACTGTTAAATGGAGGAAAGATTGAAGTTATCAATGATTTAATCTTGGCTCCACAATGAATACCTTTGAAACTGTTGTTGTTATGTGCCGTTGAGTGCTTGCAATTCATAGCCACCTTATGTACAACGACTCTAAAGTCTGCTCTGTCCTTTGCCAATCTCACTGTCTCTGACAAACTCACCACGATTGCCCCAGTTAACGAATCAATCCACCTCCCAGAGGGCCTTGCCTTCCTGCACCAGCCCTCCACCCTCTCAACCATGATGTCCTTCTCCAAGGACCGGTCTCTCCTTACAACATGACCAAAGTATGTCAGACAAAGCCTCAGAATCCTTGCCTCCAAGGAGCAGCCCGGTTGGTTTAACCTTCCCCAAGATGAATCTGTTTGTTTTCTTAGCAGTCCATGGTACCCTCAGCACTCTTCTCCAACACCAAAGCTCAAAAGTATCAGTTCTCCTTCTATCCACCCTGGCCATTGTCCAGCTCTCTAATGCATAACAAGTGATTGCAAAGACCATGGCCTGTACCAGACGCACCTTAGTCTCCAGAGACACAGTTGCTTTTCAGTACTTTAGAGAGGTCCCTAATAGCAGACTTTCCCATCGCAATACGTCTTTTAATTTCCTGGCTGCTGGTGCCAAGAATGTTGATTGTGGAGCCAAGCAAACTAAAGCTGTGAACAATCTCAACCTCTTCAATCAAAACACATATTGAATTGGGGAAATCTGCTATAAAGAACCTATCCAAAGTGCAAAAGAGCAATGACATCAGTTTAAAGGCTAAATTGTACCTAATCCAAGTGATAATCTTCAGAGTTACTCACTATGCATCTGAAAGTTGGATGAATAAAGATGATAGAAGAATCAGTATCTTCGTAGTGTTGGAGAAGAGTACTGAGTGTCCCATGAAATGCCAAAAGAACAAACAAATAAGTCTTGGAGAAAGCGTTACCAGGGTACTCTCTGGAGACAAGGATGATTAAACTTCATCTCACACATTTCGGGCATGTTCTTACAAGGAGAGGAAGACTTTCAACAAGATCGATCTTACAGAGACTGTATCACTGGGCTCAAACATATCAGAGATGATGAGAATGGCACAGAATAGGGCAAGGGTCAGATCTGTTATGAACTGTAGTTGACTCGATAGCATCTAATAACAACATACCAACCAAACTTTTAAAAAACTGATAGGGTTTTATTAAATAAACTATCAAGGTAACTTCTATTCCCCTTGTTATGCAATGAATGATCCATTTTGTTTGTTTCTATTTCATAGCTAAGTGCATTTCTTATCCTTTTTAAACCTGCAATTTATAAATGTATAAAATATGACCATTTTTAAGAGTTTTTGATCAATCTTTTAAGATTATCAAATGTTATTTACAATCCCATGTTATATTTAAAAGTACTGTTAAATTCCTGGTTTAGACAAAGTGGCAGTTTTAAATCATTAGTAGATACACTGTGTGCGAAGTTTTTAAATAGAGTTTAACAGAAAGAAGAATTTACAATCATATAAAGGCAGTACACAATCTCCTTCTTGCAAAATCCTTTTCACTTAGAAAATAATTTTCTGAAAGATAGATCTGATTTACTTCCAGATTGCCTTGAAAAGTTTTTATTTGGAATCTTTTTACCCTCTATCACTTCTAGTTCACACTAATGCTCTGTCATGTGATAGGTAAATGTGGAGATGCTGAAAGGGGAACATCAATTCTTCCTCTTTATTTATTCACTAATCAGTACATTTCTTGATAAATATTTGCTGAATTAATGAACGTATAAGACTAATTAGAATATTCAGGCTGAAATAAATCTGAAAGCATGACATTTTCAGGTTAATTAGACCCCAGAGCCTACATTTCTGACTGCCTTTGAAATGTTTTGGTGTGGGTAGTGTCATAGAGGCCAATAGCTGATGTTTTACAGACAGTTTCATGGAAAAACCGTGAATCCTGATAGAAAGCTAGTCAGCATTTAAATGTTTGATGTATTTCTTTGCTGGAGGATTAACTAGAGCCTCATTTTATACGAAATATGCAGCTAATATATTATGTTGTAGTGGTTGTTATGTGTCATCAAATTGGAACTGACTCATAGTTGACCTATGAATTATTCCAGAGAAGATTGTCCATCTTTCTCCCTCAGAGCAAACAGTAGACTCGAACCATGTGCCTTTTGGTTAGCAGTACAGACCACTAGGCCACCAAAACACCCTATATTGTCCTTAGCACAATAATACACAGCAAAGAAAGTATTGGTCATCTCCTGCTTATCTATGAGCAGATCCCTAACAATCAAAGTATCATTATGATGCCAGTCATTACAGGGCTCTAAATTCCGACATATGGTGTGAACTAGGACAGCAATGTGCCTAGTTGTCTCAAATTGTTACTATCTTACTATAGTTGTAAATAAAATTGTCTGTACAAAATTTAAGAAAATAGAAAACAAGAGGTGTTGAAGAGGAAGAAAGAAAATTGGAATCCTCACCCATTTCTGATGGGAAATGTAAAATTATATAGCCACTGTGGAAAACATTTAGGTGATTTCTCTAAAGGTTAAATACGGGACTATCATGTAATTCAGAAATCTTACTTCTGGGTATGCTTTCCAACAATGTAAAGGTAGGAAAACAAATCAAAGGCTGTACACCAATTCATTACAGAACTTTTCACAATAGCTAAAAGGAGGAAAGAGCTGGAAGGGCTGTCATCAGAAGAATGGCTTTTAAAAATAGGATGTATACATAGAATAGAACATTGCTATAAATAGAAATTAAGCCTGTAAAGAGAAATGATGTTTTACTACATGCCACAACATGGATAGACTTTGAAAACATGTTGAGTGAAAAAAAGCAGTCACAGAAGTACAAATGTTATTTGCCCTCAATTATATGAAATAAGCAAATATGTGAAAGAAAGCTTATTGTTTATGAGAAGTAGGAGAGGGTTAGGGAAGGGATTTTACTTGGGAGGCACTGAGTTGAGAAAGGTTGCTGTGAGTCTTATTTGATTTGATGACACCTACCAACAACAACAACAGAGTCATTTTTTTAAAAAGAGAGATAAGGTTTGCAAAGCATGAAGAACTTAATATCATGGAAATATACAATTAAAAACTGTTTAATTATTGAATGATTTGTTGTATACTTTTTGAATCATAATTTTTAAAAAAAATTGTATCTTTGTAACTTGGATTTTGAATGATCTTTCTGCTTCATCCTTGCCTCCAAGGTGTACCCAGGCTGTATCTTCTCCAAAATATATCTATTTGTTCTTTTGGCAGTCTATGGGATAGTCAACACTCTTCCCCGACATCAAAACTAAAAGTCATACATTTTTCTGTTATTCATTGTCCAGTTCTCAGATGCACAGCAAGTAATTGAAAAGACCATGAATTGAATTTGGCTCACCTTAATGGCCTAATGGCAAGAAACTGTGCTGCAATCCCAAAGGCACATCATTCAAATCCACCAGCTGCTCCACAGGAGAAAGATGGGCAATCTCCTCTTGTGCAATTAACTGCCTCTGAAAACTTGCCAGAGGGTCAGCCATGGCTCAGTTCCTACTTGATGGCACACAACAACAACAAAATCTTCAAACTGACATCAGTGTTCTTCAGTACTTTGGAGAGGTCCCAGGAATGCATGAGACTTCCAATCTGTCAGCATCCTCTTCAACAGTTATTGCTTGCTATCCTGTAAAACTTTGCTACTGCTACTGGGGTGATAGGATATCTCCTTTGATAATTTGCACCTCTCTGCTCACCAGTGATTTTTAACATTTCCTCATGTGTTCACTGATCATCTGCTACCATCTTTTATAGTATGAAATATTTGTGAAGGATGTTTCTTTTCTGGCAACATCTTTGCTTATGTTCCCTACAATTCTAGTGGATTTTCATTCACCACTTTCTCCTTAATTAATAACTCCTAGAGAACCACCCTATTTTACCTTACTAACTGTCCTCTTTATAATGCTGTCCTTTTCCTTCTCTGTACTTAGTACAAAATATTCATTTGCTAAACTTATTGTATCTTTATTCCCTTGCTTTTTAAACTATCAGAGAGTCATTGATATTGTTTGGTGCCATTGACTTGACTGTGACTAATAGCAACACTATGAACAGCAGATCTGAACCATGCCTTATTTCACATCAATCACAGGGTCATAAAACAATGTTCAGAATTGTATACCCAAAAATTATCTCGGTGTTTAGAACATAATAGGACCTCAGTGATTATTTGGCAAAACCATTAATGAAATAAATTGCACAATGCTGTAGATATTCCTGATGATGATGTTTTTTCTTAGGTGCCATTGAGTCATCTTTTGCAGTCTTTATTGTTTCTTAAATGTATATATTTAATATGAAATGAAAAGATGTATTTCATTGTGAAAAATTGTTGTCAAATTTAAAGAGCTAAAGAGTAAAGTGGGAGTGAAGGCCACTCTGAATGCCAGAACGTCCATTTTGGCCGCAGCAAACCCTGTCAGCGGACACTATGACAGGTTAAAGTCATTGAAACAATATAAATTTGTCGGCACCTATCATGCCCCTATTTGATCTCTTCTTTATACTTGTGGATGAATGTAATGAAGTTACTGATTAGGCTATTGCCAGGAGAATCGTTGATTTACATCCAAGAATTGAGGAGTCGATTGATCGTGTCTGTTCCCTTGATGATATCAGGAGTTATCTTCTCTTTGCAAGACAGTTTAAACCCAAAATCTCTAAGGAGTCTGAAGACTTCATTGTGGAACAGTACAAACGTCTCCGCCAGCGGGATGGCTCCGGTGTCACCAAATCGTCGTGGCGGATCACAGTGCGACAGCTCGAGAGCATGATCCCCGAAGCCATGGCCCGCATACATTGCTGTGATGAGGTCCAACCCAAACACGTGAAGGAAGCCTTCCAATTACTGAATAAATCAAGCATCTGTGTGGAAACACCTGATGTCAATCTAGATCAAGACAAGGAGACCCAGATGGAGGTGGACGAGAGCCCAGCTGGCATCAAGGGCCATGCCGACAGCCCAGCTCCTGTGAATGGCCTTGGGGACCACATTGATGATGTAAACCAAGAACTTGTCCCCAAAGCCGCCTTGCGACTGAGTTTCTCGGAGTACTGCAGGATCTCTAACCTTATTGTGCTTCACCTCAGGAAGATGGAGGAAGAAGAGGATGAGTTAGCATTGAAGTGGAGCGAACTTATTAACTGGTATTTGAAAGAGATTGAATCAGAAATAGACTCTGAAGAGGAACTTATAAATAAAAAGAATCATAGAGAAGGTCATTCATCGGCTCACGCACTATGATCACGTTCTAATTGAACTCACCCAGGCCAGACTGAAAGGCTCTACAGATAGAAGTGAGAGCTATGAAGAAGATCCCTACCTGGTTGTTAACCCTAACTACCTGCTGAAGGACTGAGTGCTACCACCTGGAGCCGAGCTCTAAGCCCTGGAGCCTGGGGAGCTGCTGCTGGGGAGAGAGGTGCTGCATTAGGAAGGCCTTCGCCATAAATAAAACTGAGAGGATGGTCTAGGCATCACAGTCCTGCCATGTGCTTTTACCCAACACAAGCTTCAGCACTTCCTTTACTGCAATTTTTGTACAAATGAAGTTGGGACCCAATAATGTATGGTTTCTATAACTAAGACCTTTATTTTTCAAGTGTTTCTAAATCTGTTCCTTATATGGTTTATTGTGTCTTACTAAATAAATAACTTTTATTGCCAACTAAAAAAAAATTATTTTCAAGAATAAGGTTCACCTGATCCAAACCATAGTATTTTCAGTTGTTTTTGACAGAATTTGAAGGTTGATTAATTAAGGATTAAGGAGAACCCAAGAAGAATTAATGTTTTTGAGCATGGTTTTGGTGGTGAGTGTTGACAATTCCTTGGGATGATAAATCCATAGACAACTCTGTCCTGGAAGATGTGAAACCAAGGTTCTTCTTAGAGGCAAAGATGCTGAAACTTCATCTCCCACTTTGAACATGTTGTTAGGAGGGGTCAGTCCTTAGGAGAAAGCATGCTGAGAAAGGTAGAAGTTCAGTGGAAGAGAAGAAGACCCTCAAGAAGATGGATTGACAGAATGACTGTAACAATGGGCTGGAGCATGTCAGAGATCAAGAGAACAGCACAGCGTAGAACAGTGTTCTTATCTGTTGTTCCCGGGGTTACTATGAGTCACAGACCATTTGACCACAGTAAACAATAAAAGCATATTCACCCTTATGTACAACAGAACAAAAACTCTGCCAGATCTTGCTCCAATCTATTGTCTCTTAAATACGCCTATTTCTCATTCCCCCATACCAAAATAGCCTTTAATTTTGTCATAATTCGTCCAAGCTGATTGATTTTATATATCCCAAAGTCAGTATTAGCTCAAATTCCAGCTCCTTTTGAATATATCCTCCTGTAATTGTTTTCCCTGCAGAACCAAATGTCTCTGTATATTTTTTTT
>NW_006399848.1:8953784-8989142 GCF_000299155.1 Elephantulus edwardii
TGCACTCATGTTAGGCCTCACTTATTTGGAGGCTCTATATATTGTAGTATCAAAACTGAAGAAGTCAGAATATGAGCTTCCCATACCCTTTTGGGTAGGGACCATATCTGAGGTTTCACTGATATTCTTCACAAAGTACAATGTCTATATTTCTTTAATTGAATTGGGCTATAAGCATACTTATTTTTTTAGGATGGTCATAATTTTGAGGATGTCTATTTGATCTAATTCTAAATGTCCTCTGGATAGAATTTGCTCATTCCTCCTCCGCAGCCATTATTCATACCACCTCCTTGTTTGGAAAGAGATGTTCTCATTTCTCTTTTGATATTTTCAAGAACAAGATCAAGTCTCAGATTTTCCATAAAATCTTTCAAACACTTCTTTTTTTTCTGTCTTTTTCAGAAAGACATTTATTTCAATTATTTCTCTACAATTTGTTTCTTTTTTAGCCAAGAAATCAAAGTATTGAAATGGGAAAATCTGCTGTCAAGGACCTCCTCAAAAAATACTTTAATGTCACTATAAAGTCTATAACTCAAGTTGTGATAGTTTTAATTACTTCATATGCATGAGAAAGTTGGATTGCAAATAAAGAAGTCCAAAGAAGAATCAATGCCTTAGAATTGTAATGTTACTATTTATTTCTAATTGAATCAAATAAATAATATATTATAACCAATTGGCATAAACAAGTTGTCAATGACTTCATTTTACTTGGATCCACAATTAATACTCATGGTAGCAGCAGTAAAGAAATCAAAGGACATGTTGCTTTGGGAAAATCTGCTTTTAGGGATCTCTTCAAAATGCCAAAGTGAAAGAATATCAGTTTGCCTAACCAAAGCTGTGGTATTTTTAATTTATTTCAAATATGTATGAAAGTGGGACAGTGAATAAGGATAACCTAAGAAAAATCAGTGTCTCTGAATTATGGGATTGGAGAAGAGTTCTGAATATACAAAGAACAAATACGTCTTGGAGGAAATACGACCAGGCTACTCCTTAGAGGTGATGAACTTCATCTCACAAACTCAGCAGGGGCCAGTCCTTGGAAGACATCATTCTAGGAAAGATAGGAGTCGGGGTGGCAGTGGGGTCAGGAAAAAAGAGAAAGATCCTTAAGGAGATGATGGCATCGTGAATGTGACAATGGTCTTGAGCATGACAGAGATCAAAAAGACCACACAGGATAGGGAAAAGTTCAGCTCTGGTATCCACAGGGTTGACGTGAGTCGTAGTCTACTCAAACGCATCTAGGAATAACACCAGTGACAACTGATTGTCTTTAAAGAACTTTACACAGCTGAAGCACATAGAGGCACCCAATAAGGTTTTGTGGATTGAGCAACATGGGCAGTAAGTTGTCTTGTGAATAACCTCTTTCTCTAAAAAGAACGGGAAACTTTCAGTGAGCTGAGGAGGCTGTTGTTCAGTTTGGTCCAATGAATCGAAGTCTTCTTGTTCTTAGGTGGTAGAATGTCATCAGCTTTCTTTCACTTCAATATACTTAAATGAGTAAATTATGTGTTAAAGTGGTTGCAGAGACTTTAAGAGTTAAGAGTGTTAAGAGACTTTAAGTGTTAAGAGTGTCTTTATTCTAGAAGTCAGGTGGGGCTCATTTTATTGAAGAAGAGGAGCAAAAGGAGGAAACAACTGACACGCACATGTGAATCCATCATTTCCAAATGTAAGAATTAAAAATAGTAGGGAAATATGTTTGTAAGTGACAGAATCTATTCTTTCAGGTGTCTCTGCGAGATGAAACAGAACTTCCTCATGAACATTGGCATGCCTTTCAGGCAGCTCTGCCATTAGCAGGCAATTACTTTAAGGCTTCTATTAATCAGTCTAGTCAGGTTTAACTTGAAGTCACTTGCTCTCGTGCTCTATCACATAACATTTGGCAGTTTGTATCAGTTGCTGAAATGTCTCTTCGCCCCCCCCCCCCCCCCCGGCAGAAATTGAAATTAATTTGGTTCTCTTCCTGCCATGCTTATCCTCATGGAACATTATTTCTTCTTAGTTCTTGACATATTCAAGAACTTGATGAATAACTTATGCTCCAAGTTTTCCCCTCAGCAGAGTAGCCAGCCTAATTGATGCTGAAAAAAAATGGCCCATCACGTCACCCAGGATGCCACAAAGCCCAAATCTGCTTACCATTTGCCCTCTTTGCACAGCTCTATCTCCTTAGAGTTTAAGATGAGGATCTCAACTTGGCATTCATGCCAACCCAGGGAAAGATAAGAGGTGCAGCTTATGGTAGAAAGAGAAGAGGTCCTGGGTATAGCTTGACTTGCTTTTTTTATTTGTGTGACCCGTGACAAGTCATTTAGTTTCTCTGTACCTTAATGATTTACTTCACCTGCAAATTGTTAAACTCACATATACTTCATAAATTGATAAAAGTATTAAAAGAGATCCTTTATATTAACTAGTTATCATATGCTATATGTAAGTGCCTCGTGTAGGGATACACATGTATGTGTGCATGTGTGCTAACAGTTGTTATTGATGGTGGCTATTGAGTCAGTTTCAACTCATAGTGATCTTGTTTGACAGAGTAGACCTGCCTCGATGGGTTTTCTTAGCTGTAACCTTTATGGAAACTAATCACTGGGGCCTTCTCCTGTAAAGTCGCTGAATTTAAACTGTCAGTCTTTCAGTTAGCAGTCAAACCATTACCTCTCTTACCATCAGGGTTCCTTGCTCACATGATGAGCCATACATAGGTGGGGAGGGAGGTAGGGGAGAAGGGAAGGAAGGAAGGAGGAAGGGAGGGAGAGAGAGGAGAGAGAGAGAAATATAATCAACCTTTATGTGTATGTGTGTGTGCTTTACTTTGAAGGAAATTTCTTTCCTGTCCTTTCAGCCCAAAATGAATAGTTGTGAATTATTTTTGAGGGATATATCAACAAAGCATTCCTTAAAGGATCTCCTGAGCTGAATAGTGTGGTCTGATTAAAGGGCCAGCCTTCTCAGGCTCCCATGGACACTTTGCCAACAGTGATCTATGGCTTGTTACAGTAAGTGCTCTCTTTTGGAACTCAAACCTTGAGGCGTCTGGGGCAAATTTTGGAGGCTTTTGTGCAATACCTGTTGTTTTGTTGTTATGTACCATAGAGGTGCCTGCGATTCATAATGATCCTATTTACAAGAGCACTAATCCTTTATCCTGTGCCAACCTCACTGTCTCTGACACACCTACTCCCATTACCCCAATCATTGAATCGATCCATCTCATTGAGAACCTTCTTTGCTTGTGCTGCTCCTCCATCCTCCCAAACATGATATCTCTCTCCAAGGACTGGTCCCTCCTTGCAACATGCCCAAAATATGTCAGAAGAAGCTTCAGAATCCTTGACTTCAAGGAGCATCCTGGTTTCACCCTCTCTAGGATGAACCTGTTTGTTCTCCTAGCAGTCCATGGTATATTCAACACTCTTCTCCAGCACCACAGCTCAAAGGCATCAATTCTCTTTCTACGATCCTAGTCACTGTCCAGCTCTCTGACGCATAGCATGCAATTGCAAACACTTTGGCCTGGATGAGGTGCACCTTAGTCTCTAATAAACAAAAAGGTTTTATAACCATGCTCCATGTGAATCCCAGAGGATTCATAAACTGATGAGCTTTTTTTCGTTTAGTGAAAGAGAAAATGAACTTCAAGCACCTAATTAGTGAGACTCAGTCAGACCCCAAGAATCTTTCAGGTTTGGACACAATAGAAAAGAGTATTAAGAGTCTTTGAGGAGGAGGAACTACAATGAGAGAAATAATGAAACTACTTTTACTCTTAACAGAGACTTTGTCCTCTCTTCAGGCTCAGAGCTGTGCTCCTGGGCCTGAACTCATTTCCCAACAAATTCCTTTTGTTTATTTTAATGCTCTATCAACCAACTCTGAAATGCAAGCATGCTGGTCCCTAGGAGTGCAATGAGTTTGACAACATGATAGCAGTGGATGATTTTCAGCTTTCAACCAGACAGACGCCCCTTCCCATTGTCAAAGTAAACCCGAGGATGATTCTCACCCAGGAGCTTCACATTTGTAATGTTTAGAAAGATGAAGCAATTCTCATGAAGTGCTGCCTTTGCCCATGAGGGACGTATCAGAGACCACCACGTATTTATCTTTCAGAACAGATTGTTGGCAATGGGATTACAGACAGTTGATGGTACAGATCATCAGATAGAAAAACTCAGGCAATAATAATACTCCTCAGGCAATAATAATACTCCAATGTGCAAAGTCACCTTGGCATGTAGATAGGTTTTAAATTTTCTGACCCAAGACACAGAAGAGTTCTGATTGTAAGCATTTCTTCCTCATCCACTGGTGGTCCTATCTTGGTCCCATCCCACCTTATGCACAATCATAGTATGTTTTTATTGTGATTATTATTAAAATTAGAGGGAGTCTCAATGCAACACAGATAGTTATTCAAACAACTCCCCCTCCTTTCCGAATAATCGATTCAATACAAATATAGTTACTGAGCACTAATGCTAGCCATTTATTGGACCACCCACTGTTACCCATCAATGAAGAAAACAGAAACAGATGCTTACAGCCCTAATCAAGTAGCCAGGTGAGTAATTGCAATTGATGGTCAATGCCCTGGGCGAGCAAAAAGTAAGGTGACCATGAAAACTTGCTGTTGACCAGCTGGTTCACACTAATGAGTCAGAGAAGCTTCTTTGTGGAAGTACCACTTAAAGAATGATAAAAAGGGAGAAGAAGTGGAAGAAAGAGGGCAATAATATCTGATTATGGAACTGCATATACAAATGTCCCAAACCAAAAAAGGACTTGGTATACTGGAGAAACTGAAAGCAGAAGAAATCTCTGGAGAGGGCAAAGGAACAAAGGAGAAGAAATGATGCTAGAGCGAGGGCATCACTAGGCATCAACCAAACATACTGAGTTTTGTTTTCAATCATTGTGTTCCCATTGAGAGGTTAATCTAAATAAAGCATCAGATTTGTTCGTTAAATAATAATATAACTTCAGTATGTAGAATCCATTGAAGAGGGAATGTTGTAACTTTAACATAAATCCAAAATCTTGGATGCTCTTTTCTTCAGGAAATGAAGCTTCCTGCCCCACCTCACCCCCTGTTGTTGAGTAGGGGATGGGTTTACTGACTCAATCCCAATGAATAGCACATGGTGGAAGTAAGGAGCATTATTTTCAAGACTAGATTTAAAAGACAATGTGGTCTCTGTGACACTGTTTAATAATTTCCTTTGGACAAAACCAAGCTGCCGTATTACAAGTAACTGAGATCTTCTTGGCAAGAAATTGGGTCCTCTGGCAGCACCCTGAAAATACCCTGAAAAACTCTGGACTAGAACCAGTCAGCTCAACTGTTTCCAGATTTGTGACTCTAAGAAACTGTGCACGGTAATACATCTCTATTGTGTTTGTTGTTTACTGGTGGGGTGACTATTTTCTGGAGCAAGAGATAATTAATTTAGGATGTAAAATCAGAATGAATATTAAGAGGAATCTATGTTGTTCAGTGAAATTAACTGATACAATCAGCAATAGCATATTCAGGCATGCTGATGATCATGAGAAGACACAAGATCAGGCAACATATTGTTCTGTTACATACAAAGTCACCAAAAGTTGAAGCCGACTCAATGATGAATAACGGCAAACAATAGTAGCCCAAAATGACAAGATGGATGTCTTGGCCCAAATTGATTGTTACTCAAGACCAACTTCACTCCTTTTTCCTGGAAATACAGGAAAAATACAGGAGATGTTCCTTCTTTGGAATCAGGGAACTTAGTGCTAGACCGTTAGAATGCTATATATCTGAATTCAAACCCCAGTTTTGCTATTTAGTTAATAGATGACCTTGGAAAGCCTTTCTATGCCAGAATCATTTACTTACACAGTAAGAGGAAATTAAAACCCCTCAACTATTGAGTACATGTAGAGAGCCACCACCATTATTACTGAGTCTGTTGTTCAGGGCCGTCGAATCGCCGGCATCTTATAGCGACCCTATGAAAGAAAGTCCTCAACACTTGCGTGTGTGACTTTCTTTCATCCTTTCTCCAGGTTCATAGGGTTTCCGGAGGCAAGCTATTTACGGAAGTGGATGCCACTCCTGCTTCCAAGCTTGTTTCAACCGGGGAGCGCCACCAAACACTGTCCGCCATGGGTAACCATTATCGCATTTGACACATCAGTGTCACAGTGTTCAGCTTCACAGTGACCACAAGTTGCCCCTGTAGGGCAAGTGGACACATCAGGGCTATACGACCTAGAAAAAATTTTGAGCAAAAACAATGACAAACAGGCCTGAGGGCCAACCTTGCAGGATTTTGCCATTATCTGGCACGCCCAAATACTGGCCAACTGAGACGACCTCCCCACCCCCCACCCCCTAGTTCTTCTGCCTTGTCCTCTTTGCCGACCCACACTTGGGCACAGAGAAAGCCACAAGCACTAGAGCCTATCATTACCTGCCTCTCCCCAAGAAGCCAGAGGCCGCATGCCGTTACTGAGTCTAGTCTGATGAAAATAAATCTCCACTGGGTTTCCAGGGCCATGAGTCTGTACAGGAGGACACTGCCTTTGCATTTGACTGGTGAACCCCTGACTTTTTCTTTACAGCCCAACACATTACACATTATGCTGTCTGAGCTCCTTAAACAATAATGTGGGAGAGTCTTAAGATATTTGCTGCTCAGTACATTTTACCTGTCAATTTTTACATTATTATTATTTGCTATGATAAACAGTAAAGAGATTGAGATTGTTAACAATTTTAGTTTGCTTGACTCCACATCAACACTCTTGGTACCAGCATCCAGGAAATCAAAAGACAAATTGCATTGGGAAAGTCTTCTGTCAGGGAAATCTTCAGAGTACTGAAGAGCAACAATATCAGTCTGGAGATCAAGGCCTGATCCAGGCCATAGACTTTGCAATTACTTGCTTTGTGTCAGAAAGCTGGACAGTGACTAGAAATGATAGAAAGAGAATTGAAGCCTTTGAGCTGGGATGCTGGAGAAGAGTATTGAATATACTATGGACTTCAAGGAGAACAAACAGATTCATCCTAGAGAGAATGAAAGCAGGACCCTCCTTGGAGACAAGGATTCTGGAACTTTTTCTGACATACTTTGGGCATGTTACAAGGAGGAACCAGTCCTTGGAGAAAGGTACATCATGCTTGGGAGGGTGGAGGGAGAGCACAAGAGAGGAAGACCCTCAATAAGATAGATTGATTCAGTGACTGGGGTACTGAGGGTAGGTGTGTCAGAGAAAATAAGGCTGGCACAGGAGAGAGGAGAGTTGAGTTGTACATAGGGTCGCAATAAGTCACAAGTGACGTGACCTCACATAACAACAACAACAACAAACATTTACTTATGTAGATGATAAACAACTAGAATATTACACCAACAGAGAACTGCCAGAAATACAGACTGAGTTTATAAGAGGCTGTGGCACCAGGTATATCATTACTGATGTGAGATGCATCTTGCAAAGGCATTTTACAGTATGGATTAAAACAAATTGTGGCTAACATTGAGAAGAATGGCAAGCTCATTCTGCTTCAGAGACAACTGACCCACCTACAGTGCACTCTCTATATCTGCATACATGCCACAAAATAGCAAAGATGACACAACCCTGCTCACTGAAACTGAGGAGGACCTCATGCACTTACTGCAGAGGGTCAAGGACTGCAGCCTTCAATATGGACTGAGGCTCAATGTCAAGAAGACAAAAATTCTCACCACTGGACCAATCGGTAGCATCAGGATGGATGGTGAAGAGATTGAGATTGTTCACAGCTTCAGTTTGCTCGGCTCCACAGTCAACACTCTTGGCACCAGTAGCCAGGAAATCAAAAAATGTATTGCGATGGGAAAGTCTGCGGTTAGGGACCTCTCTAAAGTACTCAAGAGCAGCAGTGTGTCTCTGGAGACTAAGGTGTGCCTGATACAGGCCATGGTTTTTGCAATCACTTTTTATGCATCAGAGAGTTGGACAATGACTAGGGAGGATAGAAGGAGAATTGACGCCTTTGTGCTGTGGTGCTGGAGAGAGTATTGAATGTACCATGGACTGCCAAGAAAACAAACAGATTCATCGTAGAGAGGATTAAACCAGGCTGCTCTTTGGAGGCAAGGATTCTGGGGCTTCGTCTGACATACTTTGGACATGTTGTAAGGAGAGACAGGTCTTTAGAGAGGGACATCATGCTGGGTAGAGTAGAGGGACAGCGCAGAAGGGGAAGACCCTCTATGAGGAGGACTGATTCAGTGACTGGGGTAATTGTGATGGGTGTGTCAGAGGCAATGCGATTGGCACAGGATAGAGCACGGTTTAGGGCTGTTGTACATAGGGTCGCTATGAGTCACAAATGACTCCATGGCACATAACAACAAACAACAACAATCTCTTTAGAAATTTTACGAGAGGAAGTACCACAGACAGACATCAGACTTTGTTAGTATTAACTTACTTCGAGACATCATTCTATTATCCTCACCTTGTTTCTCAGCATACGTTTGAAATGGGATTAATCATTATTGATGCATGCTCAGTCATGTCTTATTGCCTAGTTAACCTCAGGCAGCCTCCTGCCATTCACAAAACAATCCAACACAGCTGTTACTCTGCACATTGAGTCAAAGGGTGAGAAAAGAAGATTCCTTAATAGAACTGGACAATAGAGGCTCCGCTGACAGCTACAGAGATGGCTTCAAAAACTCACGAGGAACTAAATGAGTATGAAATATAGGAATATTTGATCTACTTTTAGTATAGGCTAGATCTGTAATGTTTATATAATACATGTTGTTGTTGTTAAGTGTCATCGAGTCGCAGGAGACTCATAGCCACCTTATGAAGGAGAGACCTCAACGCTTGGGTGTCTCTCATCCTTTCTCCTTTCTCCAGGTTCATCGGGTTTCTGGAGGCAAGCTATTACGGAAGTGGATGCCACTCCTCTTTCCAAATATAATACATCCACACAGTAATTTCCCATTTTTATTTCCTGAGAAGATTCTTGGGAAGTATGGGTGCTTTGTTTTCAAGGTTTCAAGTTTCTGTGTAGTGTACGTGGTCTGTACCCATTTATTATTCTAAAGCTGGGTGATTTGAACCCATCCCGTGGAAGACAAGTCTGATGATCCACTTCTACAAAGATCATAACCAGGAAAATTCCGCCAGAGAGTTTCACACTGCAACACATGTTAGTCATGAGTAGAAATCAACTTGAAGGAAATTAATTTGGTGTCTTTGGTTAGCACTCCATATTGAGCTTATTAATACTATCAGGATGGCCATCAGAGTCAAGTAGCATGATAGAAGTCGTCAATTATCAGTCTCTTCCTCCCCTTTCTATGCCATCATTAAAGGAGAGAGAAGCTGCTTCTGTGCAGGAAATAGTGAAAATCAGCACTCTTATGAAAAGAGTCTGAAAGTAAGTACATATTCTCTTACAAGGGAACCCCTCTGAAATGCTAACTTGTACTTAATGTTCAAATGATTTACGGAGCTCTGGGTATGGCTGCCATTTAGAAAGACATGAGTTTTGGTAAAAAATAAGAGAGATATTGCAAAAACTAAGGAAAGGATGATTACTTTAAGTATAATCTTAAATAAGTCAAAATGGAAAGTTGAGACCAAAGTTAAAACAGAAAATTGGTTTTCTATCTTGATTTTCAATGAAATTATAGAACTCTGAATAAGGGTAATATCTTGGTACTAATTATAATACTCTGAACCTCCAAATTTAATGGTTACATAGATATAGACATACACACTGATAATATATTTCCTTAAAAGGATAGGAAAGTAATGAATTTTTTAAAATCAATTCTCGCACAATTTGGTCTGTGTATGTGCAAGTGTGTGTGAAAATTCTCTCACACACCAAATTGTGCGTGTACCATATACAATGGTTGTTTTTGTGTACCACAGAGTTTGAACCAACCCACAGCTGACCCTTCAGCAGGTTTTCAGAGGCAGTTAATAGCATGAGAGGAGCTTTGCTCACCTTTTTCTTGTCGAGCGGCTGATGAACTCGAACCGTGTGCCTTTGGGATTACAGCACATACTTCTTGCCACAAGGCCCCCAGAGCTCCCTACCATACATAGTAGGGGAAAATTTAAAGGAAAGGAATATATAGGATCCAGAATTTATTTCTCTGAAATAACTAACCAGGTCTAAGTCAGTATCACTATGATTAATCATATTTCTGAGGAATTTCCCAATCTAAATGTTTCAGCAGTATAAACCAAAGTAATTTGCTAATGCAAGCTGCACATTTCCTTAAAAGAAATTCCACTTTTTGAAAAAGTGATACTTTAAAAAAGATGGTGCCCTGTTATTCTCATGTAAATGGTTCTCTTGAATTCAGAATTTTTCTCCAAGCTGCAAAACAATAGTTTATGTACATAATATTAACATATTGCTGTTGTGTTTTATTGTATACTGTCAAGTTGGAACCAACCCATAGCTGACCCTCCAATGGGTTTTCGGAGGCAGTTAATCACACAGGAGGAGACTGCCAAACTTTCTCCTGCAGAGCAGCTGGTAAATACACTACATGTGTAAGTTATAGTAGCTTATTTATACAGTCCTGGATCATTTAATATTTTGCCCAAAGCATCCTTAAATATTTCAACTCGAGGCATGAATTTGTTCTTCAGTTCCTTGAGCTTAAGAAATGCTGAGTGAATTCCGCTCCTTTGATTTTCTGACTTCAGCTCTGCACATTTCATTATAATACTTTACTTTCTCTTCCCCCACTGCCTTTTGAAATCTTCTGTTTAACTCTTTAATATCTTGATTTCTTCCCTCTGCTTTGGCTTCTTGGTACTCTAGTGTAATATTCAGAGTCTCTTCTGACATCCATTTTGGTCTTCCTCCTTGGTTTTTGTAATGACCTTGTGCGCTCTTTCTGGATGATATTCTTGATATCCTCTCACAGCTCATCTGGTCTTCACTCATTAGCGTTCAAAGCCTCACACCTGTTCTAAGATGGTTTTGAAATTCATGTGGGATAGACTCAAGGTGATATTTTGGTTCCTGTGGATTTGATTTAATTTTCCTTAGCTTCAGCTTGAACTTGCATATGAGCAGTTGATGGTCTGTTCCACAATCAGTACGTGGCCTAGTTTTCGCAGCAGATATTGAGCTTCTTCTCTAGTGATACTTTCCATAGATGTGATCAATCTGATTCCTATGCATACCATCAAGTGGATTTCATGTGTATAGCCTTCAATATGGATTGAAGGTCAATGTCAAGAAAACAAAGAGTCTCGTCAGTGGGCCAATTGGAAGCATCGTGATAGATGGTGAAGAAATTAAGATTGTAAATACCTTTAGTTTGCTTGGTTCCACAATCAACACTCTTGGCACCAGCAGCCAGGAAATTAAAAGACATATTGTGTTGGGAAAGTCTGCTGTCATAGACCTCCCCAAAGTACTGAAGAACAATGATGTCAGTATGAAGTCTAAGGTGTGCCTGATACAGGCCATGGTCTTTGCAATCATTTGGTATGCATCAGAGAGTTGGACAGTGACAAGGGATCATAGAAGGAAAATTGATGCCTTTGAACTGTGGTGTTGGAGAAGAGTGTTGAATATACCATGGAATGCTAAGAAAAAGAACAAGTTTGTCCTGGAGAGTGTTAAACCAGGCTGTTCTTTGGAGGCAAGGATTCTGAAGCTTCATCTGACGTACTTTGAACACGTTAAAAGTGGGACCAGTCCTTGGAGAGGCATGTCATGCTTGAAAGAGTGGAGGGAGAGTGCAGGAGACAAAGACCCTTGATGAGATGGATTGATTCGGTGACTGGGGTAATTGGGGTAGGTGTGTCAGAGACAATAATATTGGCATAAGATAGAGCAGGGTTTAGGGCTGTTGTACATAGGGTTGCTATGAGTCACAGGTGATTCGACGGCACATAACAACAACAACATTTGTTCAGTGCTGCTGTAAAAGAAACAGCACAAGGAAGTAACAAATAGAAATGTATTTTCTCACAGTTTAGAATGTTCAAGGTCCAGATCCAGAGTCCACGATCTAGGGAACAGATGTCTCTCTGTGTATGCTGTAAAGGAAGGTCTTTGTCTCTTTTGAGCTTTAACTTCTGGTCAATCTTCATAAGACTTGATTTACGTCTCTCTTCTTCCATCATTGTTTGCTATCTTGCCTGCTTAGTCTTCTTTTGATATCTCAAAAGATAATGCAGATACCAACAATATTCTTTAAAGAAATGAAAAAACTAATCACTAACTTTTTTTTTAAATTTTATTATTATTTTTTGTACGTGTACTGTCAAATCAGATCTGACTGGTACAGGAGGAGATTGCCCCTCCTTCTTCAGCAGAGCATCTGGTGGATTTAAACCGTGTGCCTCTTGGATTGTAGTGCACCTTCTTGCCACTAGGCCACCAGAGCTCCCCTAATCACTAACTTTTTATAAAAAGGACAGAGCCCTCAAATAATGAAAATACTGCTGAAGATGAGAAATTATGAGACCCCACGCTGCTCTATTTCATGATGTACTGTACAGACACATGCCATCAAGTCAGAAGCAACTTACAGTGGACTATTCAGTGGGTTTTCAGAGGCTGTTGCTGTTAATCTCCCAAAAGGAAATTGCTCCTTTTTTTTTCTTCTCACAGAGCTGTTGGTGGGCTAGCTATTAAGAAGATGCAAATCAAAACTAAATACATCTAAAAAAACAAAATCCAAAAACCAAAAAGCAACTAAAAACATCTTAACCTAGTAACAAGAGCACAGTGCAAAAAGACAGAGAATAGCAAATTCTAGTGAGGGTATGCTGCAATAGGAACCCTCATATGCTGTTGATAGGACTATAAAATGGTACAGTTACTGGAAATCAGTATGACGCTTCCTTGAAAAGTTGGGTGGAGGGAAAGATGGGTAAATGAAAGGGGAAAGATCTGGTGTAAAAAACAATGTATACAAATTTTATGAACTTTTTATGTAAACCAGGAATTTTTTTTTAAAGTTGGTAATAGAAATAACATTTGATCCAAAAATTCCCCTACTAAGTATTCATTTAAAAGAAATAAGAACTAGGACATAAACAGGTCCAAGTTGATCGCAAAGAGCCCTGGCAGCATAGTGTGTTACATGTGTGGCTCATAGCAAAAAGTCCAGAAGTTTTCATTCACCATCCACTCAAAGAAAGAAAGAAATATGGGCTATCTTCTCTCGTTAAGATTTGTGGCATTGGAAGCATAGTAGAGGGTTGCCCTGAGTTAGAATTGATTTAGTGACAGTGGGTTTACATTAATTGCAGCAAATGCCCATCATCAAATGATTGCACATATACACAATGGAATACCATACAATCTTAAAAAGTAATGAAGAATTTGCAAAACTCTGTATAAGATGTATGAATCTAGAGGACATAATGTTGGGTGAAATGTCGGTTACAAATGTCACATACTACTCGAGGCCACTATTTTAAAAGGCTAAAGAAAAAAATTATACACAGGAAGGTGCATTCTTTGAGGATGGATGAAGAATAAGAGAGGAAGAAATATCAGTAAGTTGGGTAAAGAGAGAGGCAATATGCACTAAAGGAATGATTGGCATAGCATTACTTGAGAAAGGGAAGACATGCAGAGGTACATAAAAGAGTTACGAAGATTTCAAAGGTAAAAATTGCCTGCACAATCTTGCAGTAATAGTTATGGAGAAAAGGAGTAAGGATGATATGGAGTTGACAGAGACTGACCTCCATTAACTTCACAAGGGAGAAAAGTCCTCCTCCAAAACATCTACAACACAAAATCAATTCTTATGAGGTTTGACATATCCAATGATCCTATACCTAATTCTATCAATTCTAATATCTGTTGCTCTACTACTGGGTCCACTAATCTGCTACAATGACCACATAGAACTTACAAAAACATGCTCAATAGTATGGAGTTTATTAGGGAAGTTAACACATTAAAAATCAGATTTAAAACAGGACCCAATTCTTCAGTCAGGACAGCTTCTCAGCCATGCCCATAGGCTCTTAGGCCTTTAGCCTCTTGGCTTCAGGTTAGGGTTACAAAGTTCTCTCAATACTGGCAAATAGGATGTCCTCTTTCTACTCCCCTACTCCCAAACCCTTCAGCAAGCTTGACCAAGCTGACTTTGGCTCTGTGAGGCAACAGTCCCCGATTAGATCTGTTTCTTGTTCCTCTCTAGTCTCCGAAGCTCTCTCCTACTTCTGTCATGCCTTGAACTTGATCTTTCTCTGTCTAGTGTAGAAATCTCTGGCTCCAAAGAACACAAGCTGTATCCTCTGCTTTTTTTTCCTCCCTGGTAGTGAGATTGCTATCTTCTGTGTCCAAGTCTGTTCAATATAAGTCTGTCAAGATGGTAACACTAACCGATCCCATCAATAATAGTTTACATACATTGTTGTATGTTCCAACCCAGCCATGTGGCAAAAGTCAAACAAAGAGGATCTGAAAAGATAGGGTAATGGTGGGCATAGTTTAATGATAATTAATTTTATAAAACATTATGAATGGGAAGGATTGTATGAAACACAATGTGAATGAAGGATAGTGTGAAACAGAACATATAATAACTTTGGAAGGAAACCAATAAAATTTTTTAAAAAGAGAACAGACATAGCAAACATTAAAAAGTTGAACTCAATGTGCTAGAAAAGTAATTTTGAAAATCATACAGTGACAAAAAGTATTAATCTATAGGTGGATACATAAGCAGACAGGCAAGATGAACTCTATGGCAAAATAAACTGAATCCTCGACCACACAGAGGTTTGTGAGGCGATATTTCTATCAGCATATTCATATATACTACAATATAGCCATCTACACAAAAGAGCTAACAGAGAAAGAATTAATATAAATTTCTTAGTCATAAACACCCCGAGTTACTGGTCCTAGGACCTCAGGACCATAAACTTGGGAGATATGAAGGTCAATTGGTAAAAATATAGTTGTTGTTGTTATGTGCCGTCGAGTCGTTTGCAACTCATAGCGACCCTATGTACAACAGCAAACCCTGCTCTATCCTGTGCCAATCGCATTGCCTCTGACACACCCATCCCGATTACCCCAGTCACTGAATCAATCCACCTCACAGAGGGTCTTCCCCTCCTCTGCTGTCCCTCTACCCTACCAAGCATGATGTCCCTCTCCAAGGACCTGTCTCTCCTTACAACATGTCCAAAGTATGTCAGACTAAGCCCCAGAATCCTTGCCTCCAAGGAGTAGCATGGTTTAACCCTCTCTAGGATGAATCTGTTTGTTTTCTTGGCAGTCCATGGTACATTCAATACTCTTCTTCAGCACCACAGCTCAAAGGCGTCAATTCTCCTTCTATCCTCCCTAGTCATTGTCCAGCTCTCTGATGCATATCAAGTGATTGCAAAAACCATGGCCTGTATCAGGTGGACCTTAGTCTCCAGAGAGACACCGTTGCTCTTGAGTACTTTAGAGAGGTCCCTAACAGCAGACTTTCCCAAAATAACGTTCTACATTGGTGTGTAATTACTGAGTCTTAAAACCTTAAAAGTTGTGGTGCAACTATTGGCATCTCCTTGTCTGGAATAAAGAAGGGGAAGAATGCCATTGAAGCATAAAAATAATTAGTCCAAAGGACTAAGGAGCCACACAAACTCCAATCTCCACTCACTGAGACCAGTAAAGCTGGGCAGGATCTGGCTACTATCACTCAGTGCTTTAAAAAGGGCTCTCAGTAGAGGGTCATGAAGAGAATAGGAGGAATTATGAAACAAAACTCAGCATCACAAAAATGGCATGATGGTCTAATGGAAACTGGTTAAATCCCCAGGATGATGGACCTTAGTATTTTAGAACTAAACTCACCTATATGACTCAGCTTTCAGGAAGTAATAGACTTGTTTATAAGGTGAACAATAACATCAAGGAGGTGCCACTCCTTATAACAGTCAATCTTAAAAAGTTGCATAGGTTATCGGCATCCACTTCCTAAACCACATACCTATGGTAACTCTATGAATTTGGAGAAACGACGATGGTTATAGAAAGGCATTAGGTCTTTTGTTCATGGAGTCACTATGAGTCGAGTCGTGCTTGATTTGATGGCAATTAACAACATCTCGGAAGATATGAACATACAGGGTAGAGGATGAATAGAAAAGAGAGTCACAAGAAGGATGTTGGTAGAGTGCTGGAGCTCTGGTGGCCTAGTGGCAAGCACCTGCACTGCAAACCCGAAGTCATGGGGTTTGAGGCCACAAGCTGTTCCACCAGAGAAGGGTGGGCGATCTCCTCCTGAGTGATTAGCTTCCTCTGAAAATCCATCAGAGGGTCAGCTATGGGTTAGTTCTGACTCGACAATACACAAGAACAACTTTATATGCGATCTTTTACTCAAAGCACAATAAAAAGTTAATAAGGGAAGGGGAGAGAGAGAATGAGATTGCCCATTTCCCCTCAAGAAATAGCTAGTGGATTAAAGTTGTCTAACCTTCAGTTAGCAGCTTAATGCATCATGCTTTATGTGACCAGGGTCCCTGAGACTGTTATTCTTAGGTTATGACTTATGACAACCCTCTGAACAACAGACTTGAACTTTGCTTGATCCCTTACCATCTTCACAATCTCCAACACGCAAGAGTCGACTGTTACAGGCACTGTCAATCCATCTCATGGGGGATCTTCCTCCCTTTCACTGGCCGTCTACCTTTCACAACATGTTAATATATCATACAGCAACAATAACATAATATTAACATAACAAAGAAAATCTATTCCCAGATGGAATTATAAACACAAGTATGGTGGTTAGGATTTATATTTTGTGTCAAAATAATTCAACCCATAACAGCTGAGGATGATTCTCTCCCATAGATTTAATCTCAGTAGTGATTAGAAATATGCAATGAGAGGTCTTAATTTGTAGTTGGCATCTGGCACCTTATTGTCTCAAAGAAATTATGGTGATAAATCCTAGAAATAGTCTATTAAAATCTAAGTTGAATTTTGGTAAGACAAATTTGCAAAGTCAACACAGTTTATACAGGACAATGAATTCTGAGTCTTATTGAAAGAAGGCTGAACCCAATTACATGGAAGCTTTTAGGAAAAATAATCAGTTAGGCTTATTTTGGTCTGTTAGTCTTTACTCAATAAATAATCATACACTGTGATGACTTAAGTCATTTGACTGTTCTCAACTGAGATTTTAATTGAATGGATAAATCCTCAGGAAAGTCTGTGAAATGCTTATGAAGTTGCCCCTAAACTTTTTCTCTGTCAAAATCTAGCAAGAAAAGGTAATTTAAAAGAAAGTATATTTTTTTCATTAAGTAGTCAAGTAAAAATGTTTACAGGATATTTCAATAAATTATCTTGAAGTATGGCAGAGAGCTTATTTTCAGACTTTTTGTGTTAGACTTTCCATACCCACCCCCTTTTTAAAATTTTTTAAAATAATTTTAATGAACATTTACAGAGAATTTGGATTTCCATTCGTTCATTGCTGCACTTTGCTTTTCTCAGTTTTTGAAACGATGTTTTATGTTGTAACTTTTATTTATGTATCTTCAACTTCCCTACCCCCCACCCTACCAAGACACATTTGAGAAGATTGATACTAGGACCATTTTGTTTAAGGCTGTGTGAATACAAAAAGAAGTTTGCATCTGTGTGGTAGTGATTTCATTTGCTGCACCAGCTCCTTGGTGTCCTGGTGTCGGGCTGCCAAGTACCCTCTTGTCATGAAGCATTTCCAGCCTCCATTTTGAAGGCTGTCTAGGCTTAAAAAGTCTCCTGCCTAATTTTTAGAGAATAAGATTATTCCTTGTATCTCTGATTATTGTTGCTGTTGTTGTTATGTGCCGTTGACTTCTTGTGACTCATAGAGACCCTGTGTACAAGAGCCCTAAACCCTGCTCTATCCTGTGCCAACCTCACTGTCTCTGACACACCTATTCCCATTACCCCAACCATTGAATCGATCCATTCATCAAAGGTCTTCCTCTCCTGTCCCTCAACTCTCCCAAACATAGAGAAAGGGAAGCCAGCCTGCTCCTTGGTTGAGGTTTTATAGTTGCTGTCAACCAGTGGTTAAGTCCAGTACCAGCCACTCATCTTGCCTGAAACTATAAATTTGCTTTTGTAGTATGGTATATTCAATATCTTCTCCAGCACCAAAGCTCAAAGGCATCAACTCTCCTTCTATCATCCCTAGTCATTGTCAGCTTTCTGATGCATAGCAAGTAATTGCAAAGACCATGGCCTGTATCAGGTGCACCTTAGTCTCTAGACTGATACTGTTGCCCTTCAGTACTTTGGAGAGGTCTCTGACAGCAGACTTTCCCAATGCAATTCATCTTTTAATTTCCAGGTGGCTAGTACCAAGAATGTTGATTGTAGAACCAAGCAAACTGAAGCTGTCAGCAGCCTCAATCTCTTCACCGTCTATCATGTTGCTGCCAATCGGCCCAGTGGTGAGAATCTTTGTTTTTTATAAATATGTAAAATACTTCTTTCCCTTTAAGGAGTCTTGGTTAAGTACTTGCTGCAAATCAAAAGGTTGCAGCCTCCCAGAGGTTCTGTGGAAGATCCTTGGATATCCATGGAACCTCTAAAGAGCATTTCCACTTTGTCCTATCAGATCATTTTGGCTCTATTTCTAACTTAACAAAACTAGTGTTTCTATTCATAATGATCAGGGAGGCTGAATTTTTAATACATCCTAAGTGGCTATGTAATTAAATATTGAGAACTAGAATTAATTTCAACATTCTTCTTTATCATGAGGTGGTAGAATGGCATATGAAACCATAAAAGCAAAACCAAAAGGATCCTATGACAGTTCTCAAATACAAGCTTTTAAAGTATAGGTTGATACCTAGTCTGATTTGTTTTGTGGTGTTTTTTTTTACATGATCAAAGTCTTTACTGATTATAAATAACTGTAACAACTATAACTGTAACAACTATAACTATAACAACTATAATAACTATAACTATAACAACTATAACTATAACTAACTATATATAAATATATAAATATGAAATTTTTACACAAGGTATTTGGAGGCCACTGGGTTAAGGGATGTCTCATTGTTTTTTCTACTGATTTTTTTTTCCTGATTTGTTTGTGCTTATTTTATCTGTTGGGCCAATCCACAAAATAGTAGTGTAAATCAAAAAGCCATTTCATTTTGTTTGTTTTTTAACATTTGCCAGCCTGGAGCTTGTCACAGACAATAGTTGCTTGATTACATTACTGAAGCAGCAATTGGATGGTTTCAGTAGTAACCATATTAGAGATAGCCATCAAAAGTGAACCTATCAATGGGTAGATCAGCACTTAAAGGAAATGCCAATGGCATGCACAGAAAACTTATCTTGATTTCCTGCTAATGCTCTGGAAAAGTGATAAATGATCTTCTCTAAGTTTTAAGTTATTAAGCCTAAAAGAAGTAAGTGAACTTTCATCAGGTGGGGTAGTTGCTGTTGTGTGCTGTTAAGTCACAACTGATCCCTGGATTTTCAGAGCCAATAAGTCGCACAGGAGGAGATTGCCCATCTATCTTTTACAGCAACCGGTGGATTCGAACTATGTGCCTTTGGAATTGCAGTGCAGCTTTTTACCATTAGGATCCCAGAGCTCCCAGAGAGGTACAGAAGTCTTGTTCTCAGACTTCTGAAAGGAAGCAAAGAGTTCCTGGAGAACGTTTGCTTTAGAAAATGGCTCCCAGAGCTAGATAGGCCTGGGCTCAAAGCCAATTCTTTCCCTTACCATTTCATTTGGGACAACTTAATCCGTATAAACTAGAGTTTTCTCATCTCCAAAAGGAAGAGACTAGCAATAATTTACATTTGCTTTTGATATCAGGGTTGCCAAGTTAATATTGACTAATAGAGACTTCATGCAACAGAGTAGAACCACACCATAAGGTTTTCTTGTCTGTACTCTTTACAGAAGCAGCTCTCCAGGTCCTCCTTCTGTAGAACTTCTGGTGGATTCGAACTGACAACCTTTTGATTAGCAACCAGGTGCTTAAACATTAGTGCCACCAGGGGTCCTTAACTAGCATTTACTATGTACTTATTATGTTCTGGGTCCCCTTTTCAATATTTATTATGTAGTAATTTATTTAGTCCTCACAGGTTGTAGACAATCCTATAAGAGTATTGTTGTTGTGTACCACTGAGAGTTAGAAACAACCTGTACCTGACCCTCTGGTGGGTTATCAGAGGCAGTTAATGGCATGGGAGCAAATTGCCCATCTTTCTCCCATGGAGCAACTAGTGGACTTGAACCAGGCACCTTCAGGATTGCAGCTTAGCTTCTAGACCCTAGGCCACTAGAGCTTCCTATAGCAGAGGGATACTAGTATCCCTAGTTTATATATTATAACACTGGGACACAGAGAACAACTTCAGAGAGCTATGAAAAACATTAACACTTGAAATGTTTAGCACAGAGACTGATTTATTTAAATGCTAAAAATGAAGACTACTGTCAAAGATTATTATAAAGTTATGCTTATTCTCCCTGGATGTCTTCTCCAACACTATTGTTATTAGTTTCAGTTGAGTTGATGATGATTCACAGTGACCCTATGAACAACAGATCTGAACATTGCCCTTTATGGCCCCATCCTTCTGATCTCTGAGGTGCTCCAGCCCATTGTTACAATAACCTTGCAAATCCATCTTGTAAATATAAAAATTATATACTACAGTATATAATTTTTATAACTTTGTTCCTTCTCCACAACATATGTTTGTTCTTTTTTCCAGGAGATCTTCACCACAATTCAAAGACATCAATTCTTTTCCTGTCATCCTCATTCACTGTCCAGCTCTCAGATACATAGCAAGTGACTGAAAATACAATGGCCTGAATCAAGTACACTTTAGTTCTCAAAGTGATATCATTACTCCTCAATAATTTGGAGAGGTCCCTGACTAGACTTCTCCAGTGCCATAGATTTCCTGATCCTTCTGACTGTTGGTACCAAGAGTATTGATTGTGGATCTAAGTAAGATGAAGTCACTGGCAATTTCAATCCTGTCTGTATCCATCATAATGTTACTTATTGGTCCAGTGATGAGGATTTTTTTTTCTTGATGTTGAGATGCAATCCAAATTGAAGGCTGCAGCAATTGCTTCAAGTCCTCCTCACTTTCAGCAGCAAGGCTGTATCTCCAGCTCAGGGAGAACTCTGGTTTGAGAGGGTGCAGTAAATGCTGTCACCCTTTAGAAGACCAGTAAACAGTCTACCTAGCATAAAAAGGTTTATAGTCCAAAATGGAATTCAAGGCCACCAGGAGTCAGTTAGGAGGGAACCATTCTGGTTGGCTGGATACTGCTCTAGCTATGAGGTCAGCATGGAGCACAGGGCATGAGGCATGGACTACACTTTCATGAATACAGTTCTCATTATGATTGCAAGGGAAAATTCACGTCTTCAACTGTGAGGGTGATGGATTGAAAAGCCAAGAGGTGGTCTCTGCGGTGTCAATGATTTATCATACCAAAAGTCTTTCCTAGCCAATTATTAACTGTGTATTCTGTGCCAAAATATTTATTGTTTTAATATGAGAGAATTAGGGTGGGATATAAGCTCCACCCTACTAGAGGCTTATATGAGTTCTTGGGATGTCAGTGCTAGCTCTCTTTCATTGGAATGCCTACCTTACCAGCTATACTGCAATTGATAGTCTATAATGGTCACCAGACCCTGCAAATCCAGCCAGCACACCAACAGTCACATGAATCATACCCCCTGATGGGTCTGAGTCTCTGGGAGACCTTCCAGCAAACCACTAAACTCATGGGGCACAAAGGAAGGGCTGTTAATGTCAGCAGTCATAGAGTTATCCATTTGGTACAACATAGACTCAGCATATCTTATAACTGGCCTGCTGCTAATCATGGCAGAACAAATTATGAATACAATTGGCATCAGGAGTGAGAGATGAGCCCTTCAAATGCCATGCAATTTACAGCCTCTAAAAGCTTACTGGAGGGTGAGGTATTAATTTGTTCTGATGATAGACTAAGAAAATAAGCTACCAAGTAAGAAAGTAAATGAAACAGATGTGGTTGGTAATCCTGGGACCCTGAACTTCAAAGAAAAGGATAAAGAAGTGGATTTAATAGTGACAAGAAGAAACTAAATGGAAATAGTGAATAAGGAGAAACAGAGAAGTTAGGCTAGCGCAACCTAAACATTTTCAATTTTTGAAAATGGCGTTCTAGCTGAGGTAGCAGCTTGATAAGCAGCTCCACTCATTCAGGCCTATGTCATTGCCTACACTGCGGGTGGTAACCAGGAAGGTGCATTCTCCTCCTCATTCCCTGCACCCTCCTGATGAACATAGGTGTGTTGTCCTTCCCCCATGGTGTTGTAACGAGTGGCTAGTGACATATACTTACTCCTGAGGCTGAGACCACACCTTGAAGGTTTGGGTCTGAGGTGCACACCACTCTCGTGTTTGGAAGCAGACATTCTCTGCCTCCTCAGTCCAGCAAAGCACACAGTGGCACACTGGACACACTTCCCTAAGCAAACTTCTGGGCCAACAGAAATCTCTCTCAGGGAGACCAGATACCATATCCTCAGCCATCTTTTGGATGAGTGGGAATGCCTAAAGGGATAGCTTCGCTGTCTATGGCCACCTTCTAGTCTGGAAGGAACTACTTATAAGACCACGTGTCCTTTCTCCAGCCACCTTCTAGACCAGTAGGAGCTCCTTCTGCATTAAGTCATTCTGTTCTCTAGGACCTCATTTGCTGCCAAGTGCACTATCATGTACTCTATATTCCCCACACTCATACCTTGTTTTATCTTTTCTTCTCCCACCCTTTTCATTTTTCTCTTCCATGAAGTGTAGTCCATGCGGAGTTGTGCCACCTCTCTAGTGGTTCAAATCTACCAGTAATTCCTCAAGAGAAAGATGGGGAATTTCCTCCCATGTGATACCTCACAGAAAGATCAACTATGAATTAATTTCAACTTGTTTTTGTTGTGTATCATTGAATCAGAACTGACCCATAGCTGACCCTCCAGTGGGTTTTCAGAGGCAGTTAATCATGGGAGGAGTTTGCCCATCCTTCTCCCATGGAACAGCTGGTAGCCTTGAACCATGTGCCTTCAGAATTGCAGCACAACCAAACAGCAATTAATTTTAGGGCTGTAGCATTTTTTTTCTAGGTTTTGTTGTTGTTGTTGTTGTTTCTTTTATTATTTTGTTACCTTTGTCTTTGTATTTTTTCTTTCCTTTTTTCCCTTTTTTCTTCTTTTTCATTTCTTTTTCTCTTTTCTATTTCTCCCACTAGTTGTTTTCTTTTAAGTCTCTTTCTTTGTATTTTTCCTGCTTTTCAAAAACACATTTTTTTAGTTTTAATTGTAACAAAAATGTATAGAAAAGTTAAATTTTTCATTAATTTCCCTCCCTCCCTTCCTCCTCCCTTAGTTCACATTTTTCTGTTTTTAAATATTCATTCATTGTTGTATCTTGGGTTTATTTAAAAATTATTGTTTCCTTTTTGGTGTTACTGATTTTTCCCTCGTTTTTTTCTTTTTTTATATATTATTTCATTTTTCAGCTTTTGTTTCTTTCTATCTCCTTACCTTTCTTTTTATTTCTCATTCTTTCTCATTCACTGGGAGACAAAAATTCTCCAAATACTTTCTAGTCATATCTACATTTCTTGCAGCCCGATACACTGAATGAGAGCCATTATCTACTCCTGTACCACATGATTAAAGTTAGATAATAGTCAAAGTTAGGTCAATCTACCCTCAACCACTCTACATGAGAAGTGACAGAGGTTTGCACACACATACTCCCACTTATTACCACACTAAACAAGGGATAAGTGGTAAATGCTTAAGTGTATCAAGCAGAGAAGGACACTCACCTCGTTTACTCAGATGTATGAAAATGAAAGGAAAAAACTCCACTGGACAAAACATGTCAACATAGAATTACCAACTAAATATAAATATATCAACACTACAATGTCTCAGAGATGACAGATAACCCAGATCACATAAAGAAAGCAGATTAGGCCCAAAAAGTAACAAAAATACAGTCAGAAAATCTTTCTAAAGAAGAAATGGAAGAATGTTGTCATGACAACTCCAATGGCTTCAGAGAAAATATAAGGAAAACATGAAAATATTCAAGGAAACTACAGACCAAACTCTAGAATAATTTAGATAAACAATATAAGCACAAAATGACAAAACAAAAATAGAAATTATTTAAAAATATATTAAAAAGACCATGACTAAGTTTTCAGAATTGATATACATTGACAAGTTACAAAAGTAGAATGAATAAATGGAATACAGAATTTGTGAGATTGAAGACAAATCTCTCAATTCTAATATGTTAGACTAATTAAAACATCAATTTTTAAAAAATGAAGCAAGCCTAAGGATTATATAGGGCACTACTCAAAGAAACAATGTTTGTGTGATTGGCATTTTAGAGCAGAAAATTATCTTTTAAAGCACAGGGGGGGAAATGTTGAAGATTTTTTTGGGAAAAAATATTTTGATATCATGAAAAATGAGAAGATATACATTCAAGAAATTCAGTAAATCCCAAACAAGAGAAAATAATCAAGACATATCATGTTTAACCTTTCCAAAACCAAAGACAAATAATTCTTTAAAAGCTTGGAAAAAATTAAAAAAAATTACAAAGGAGAACCAAATAGCCTAAGCTCTGATTTCTTGGCAGAAACTATGCTTACAAGAAGGCAATGAAATTATATATATAATATATTTTATCAATGTAATTATATATATATATATATATATATATCTCACATATATGTATATATGAAAGAAAAAATGTCAAACAACAATTAATAATTGAGTAAAATTGTCATTAAGGTACAACAGCAATACTATCCTATTTCACAATAAATTGAAATAAAAGATAATTCTAAAATTTGGACAAGTCTAAAAAAAAAGGCTGGAGGTAGTTCCTGGGGAAGAGAACCAACAATGGTAGAAAACAACCTGAGATGAATATACATGGCAGTGTTAGCCAGAAATCAATACAGATACAAGTGTTTCTAAAGTAAATTAGTGCTCCTACCAGGGAGCTAGTGATGAGAAGCTGTGCTGAAACCCTAAAGGCATGTGATTAAAACCCACTAGCTGCTCTGCAGGAGAAGAATAGATAGTTTCTTTCCATGCAATTTTCTGTCTCTGAAAACTAACTGAAGAGTCATTTATGGGTCCGTTGCAACTTGACAGCACACGACAACAACAACAACAACAACAACAACAAAGTATATTAAACCTCTAAGACTGAACAACAACAATGATCTTTTGTGATTAAAAAAAGATAACATTATATGAATAACTCATTGTTGTTGAGTTGGGACCAACACAAAGCGAACTCTCCATTGGATTTCTGAGGTTGTAAATCTTAGCAGGGGGAGATTTCTCATCTTGCCCCTGCAAAGCTGCTGGTGAATTTGAACTGCCACAGAGGTGAGATTTTTGTGTTACCAGTGCAACATCCTATGGACTAAGTCACCAAAGCACCTTCAACATAAATCAGTGCAGCTCATCAGTACAGAAATGTTAATTGGAAACTTAATTATCTGTGTAAATGGTCACCAATAATACAATTTTTTTAAAGGAATCAAAGGCGATCTATATAAATGGAAGAATATACCATGGTGTATCATACTCAGTAACAATGAAACAAATTTGGGAAGCTCATATTTCTGTCACATACATACTAATATTTATATAACAATGAATCTTCTGGTTTTACCATTTTAATCCTTGCCTCTAAGATTGCTTTGTTTTTGTTTGGTTTTGGGTTTTTTTCTGGTAGTAGAGCCATGGTTTTCTGGTAACAAAAATGTTACCATTTCATAATCTCCAGGCACTACTCAGACACTAAGCCTTAGTGGCTGCCAATATCTCAAGAGATAATCAAATACTAGGTGCCTCCTGGCAAAAGAATATAATATGACATATATCTAGATTGACCTTTATTCTGAACTAGCCTCTCATTCCAGCATCCAATTTTCAGAAAGCACAGAAATCAGAGGAACAGGTTGAATTGTATCATAAATATAAAATCAACCAAATCTACATAAAGAGAAATTCTACAGGTCAAATGACTAAACGTCTTCAACATATAAGTTGCAAGGAAAGAAAATAAATGGTTATAAGGCACACCATAGTGTAACTGGAAGGTTAAATGTAAATTTCCTTCATAGTTAAATATATCCCAATAAACATCTGTTATCTTATTTATAACTACTAAAAAAATGATGAAAGCAAGAGTTTGACTAATGTCACACAAGGAAGGGGTCACAAGACAAGGATTGTAGGTGGTCCTCGGAGACTAGAAAAGGCAAAGAAATAGTCTTTTCAGAGACAACCCTATTGACACGTTGGCATAGAGTCTCTAAAGTTACCACATTGTTAATGGGGTCAAAACCAACTCATAACATAGCTGATCCTCTACTGGGTTTTCAAGGCTGTAAATTACATAGACTTAGTTTCTTTCTCGCAAAGCACCACTAGCGTCAGAGAGGTGTAGTTTTTTGGTTAGCGGCACAACTTCCAAGAACAACACAGCCCTGGTAAAGACTAGTAAGGCTTATTTTGGATTTTGGTCAATGCTGTAATAGAATACTAAATTTCTAGTAATATGTTACAGCAGTCATAGTAAACTTCTAAGAGCATCTTAAGGAATGTATGAATCATGAATGCTATGCAGTAGTTTACATTAGACTGTGGTGAGTTTGCTACAATTCTGTGGGGAACAGAGAACCTCCATAATTATATTTGCTCAAAAAAATGTTAAGATAAATAAATTCTTAGATAGTCCACTGCCGTCACGTTGATTCTGATTCAGTAACCTTTTGTTGGGTTTCTGAGGCCATAAATCACACAGAGGAAGACTGCTCATCTTTTTACACCAGTCTCTGGTGGATCTGAACCATCACACACACACACACACAGCCTTTGAAATGGGAGCACAGCTGAACTCAGACTACAACAACCAGGGCTCCCTAAGTGACTAGATAAGAATAGGGTGTTCAGGAAGCTAAATTGGTGAAATCTAAAGTCATGGAGGGATGGTACAAAGGAGCATGATTAAAATTATACCCAAGGGAATAGTAAATGAAATCTTTTCAGAGAGACTGAGAAATGTATTGCAGGGTCTAGTTGACCCCAGATAGAAGTCAGTGCTTAAGCAAAGCTGTTATCATGGGAGAGGAGGGTAAGAATTAAATTCAATCAGCCTCAAGGACCAACCATGTCTAAAGCATGTGCTCCTCTTAGCAACACCAAAATGAGGAAGTGGGCTGCTTGCACTCAGTGTGCAGAAAGTCAGGGCTGGTCCCACCAGATAACTTAGAGAGGCAAAGTTCTCTGGAGTCCCCGTCACTAGACTTTCAAGCTCTAATTTCTCTTTTTAATAAGAATGTTAGACTCCTCAGTGTTAAACTAATAAGACCCTAAATATTGAAGTATTACACTGTAATACTTAGGCACTTTACAAAATCTTTGCTTACATTACATTAGAATTACTCCTTAAAGGAGCAAAGTGAACTGGTGACAAACAACTATGGTACAAGAATATTTGGACTTAAGGCCAGGCCTAGATTTCCCATTAATTAGGCTTTAACTTAAGACAAAAACTACTTCATTCCATGTGTCTCCGTTTCTTCGGCATAGTAAATATAGTAATAATAATACCTTACAGGGTTCTTACAAGAATTAAACACATTAATAAGTTGTAAAACCCTAACCATATCCGTTCATCTCTCTCACATTGCCTTTGAAGAGGAAATTGCTCATCTTTCTCCCACAAAGTGTCTGGTGGATTCAGACCACTTGTCCTAGTAATGGCAGTGATCATTCTGAGTGCTATATAAGTTTTTGTTGAAAAAAGTGTGAAAAACTTATTTTAGACCATAGAGTTCTTAAGAAAACTCATTTGTACCCAATAAATTGACTAACTTTTTCAGGCCATAGTATTTCCTTGCTTGATATTTTCTTCATTCACTTTGCAAGAATTCCCATGATGAATTTCTACTTAACATTCAATTATCACGGGTAGAGCTCTGTTTTTTAAAGCCAAGTGTACCCATATGTTACAAATTTTGGTAGTGACAACAGAAAGTAAAAATTTCACAATTTGTGAGTGAGAAAAAAGCCTAAGAATGCAATCAGAAATGAGGTGCATCTGTCTTCTTTTACTGCTAACCCATTTCAAACTATTTTAGACTAAAATAAGCCTAGGGGGTGTGACTCACAGCTATTGCCTCTAGGCAAGAGAGGAGAAGTAACCTGATTTTGCCAATTTGGCAGTCAGCTGTTCAGTTGTTTCATGCCAATGTGGTGGAACCAACTCATAATTTACTCTCCAATGAATTTTCGGAGGCTGTAAATTGCGCCAGAGGGGATTGCCCATATTTCTACAACTGAGCAGCTGGTAAATTTCAGTGGGCTGACTTTGGGTTGACCGGACAACTTCTAACTGAATAGATCAACTGTCGGACGTAGATTCAAATCTTTACCCAATCCTTACCCTCTAGGTTGTTTTTTATAAACAAGCTCCTTAAATTTTCTTCATCTAACAGGAAAAATTTTGCTACTTTGGCTAATTTCTAAGAATATATATTTGCAACTCAAGAATTTAACAAATTACTGGCAGTTCTGGTGGCCTAGTGAACAGAAAATCATGCTGTTAACCCAAAGACAACTGTTCAAATCCACCACCTGCTCCGTGGGAAAAAGATGAGCAATCTCCCATGTGATTTGAAGCCTCTGAAAATCCACTGGAGGGTCAGTGATAGTTGACTCCAACTTTAAAGGTTGGAAGGGTTTTTGGAGTTTTGTAAATTTAACAAATTATATTCATCTTTACCTACTTAGTGAATAGACTGCAGGGGGAGTGTTCAATAATCTGTGTATCCAGAGATCAAATATATTTATAATTTTCAATGAGGAGAGTTCAGACTTTTTGCTTTTATTTTTCATTAATTGTTCAGAACTTGAGAATATTAATATATATTTTGTACAGAATAATATACCAGAGGATAATAAACAAACTCTTGGCTATAGATTATTTTTGTGACTTATATGATCTGCCTTTGGAAACCCCATAAACTTTAAAAAAAAAGTTATACAATTGTTCAGATCTTTCAATCATAGTGTCACCTACAATTCAACAGCACTTAAAAGCAACAAGAAGGATGTGGGAAAAGATCCTATACCTATCAGTTACAGCCCCCAGATCTGCCTAAAAAGAAATATCTTTAATTTCTTGATTCACAGTAATGGAGAAGTCCAAGTAAACAAACACAAGAGTTCCTATCAAAATGAACTATATTCATTTAATATTGGTGATTTCCCTCAAAAGGGACATACTTTGATGATGCTTGGATGATTTTTTTTTTGTTAAAAAAACGCATGAATGTAAAAATAACCTGTAACATATAAAGATTATTTCAGTCCTTTGTAACAATGTATTTTTGGACAGATTTAGTCAGGTATAGTAAGGCATAACACATATTTTATTATAAACTGGGTTAATTCTTGAAAATAGTACCAAGAAAAATTATCCAGCTCACTATCACGACATATAAAGAACACTCTATCCAATAAGACCTCAATATACATTTTTTTCCCAATGCACATGTAACATTCTTCATAACAAAGCAAGTCTCAGAAATTTAGCTACACTGAAATATTACAAAGCATTTTTTCACACCACAATGATATGCAATTAGAAATCACACAGGAAAATAGAAGAAGGAAAATCATGTACTTGGAAACTAAATAACATTCTTCTTGAACACTATTGAGTAATAGAAGAAATATAAAATGAAATTAAAACATTTTGTTATACAAATAAGAATGAAAACACAATACCAAAACCTCTTAAACAGAGCAAAAGCATTCATTTGAGGTCACTTTATAGCAATAAACAAACACATGTAAAAAGAAAGGAGAATCAAGACCAATATCTTATCCTAGTATCTCAAACAATTAGAAAAATAACAGCAAGCAAATCTCATATAACATCTAAAAGAAAAGAAATAATAAATACTAGAGCAGAAGACATGGAATAGAAAACAATAAAAAATCAATAGAAAATGTCAACAATATCAACAAGAACAGGAGCTAATTCTTAAAAAGTATTAATGACATTTACAAGCCACTGGCAAACCTCAAAAATAGAAAGTTAAAAGACACATGAATAAGAAATAAAATGGGCATCATCACAACAGTACCAACTGAAATTAAAAGGATAATAATAAAACTCTATGATGAACTATACTCCAACAAATTTTAAAATCAAGAAGTAATTAACAAATTATTAGAAACCCACATCCTACCCAAACTAACACAGAAAGAGGTAGAATGCTTGAACAGATCCATCACAACAAAAGAAACAGAACAGATTGTAAAAAACTATTCTAATAGCAATGTAAGCAGTGTTCCAAGCACCCTGAAAAATCTCAACCAGGAGATGAGAAAATAGATGAATGGGACCTTCTAAGAATCAAATCCCTATGCACATCCAAAAACTTCTCCACCAGGGTTAAAAGGAAAGCCACAGTCTGGGAAAAGGTATTTGGTAATGATATGTCAGATAAGGGACTTATATCTAGAATTTATAAAATACTTGAGCACCACAACAAGATAAAGGTAAACAATCCAATTGAAAAATGGGCACAGGAAGGACATGGACACCTCACTAAAGAAGACATTCAGATGGCCAACAAGCACCCGAAGAAATGTTCAAAATCCATAGCTCTAAGAGAGGTGCAAATCAAAATAACTATGAGGTATCATCTCACCCCAGTCAGAATAGCAAAATTTAACAGAGCAGCAAACAACAAATGCTGGCGAGGTTGAGGAGAAACTGGAACTATTATTCACTGTTGGTGGAAGTATAAAATAGTGCAACCACTAAGGAAGGCTATATGGTGCTTTCTCAAAATGTTGCAAGTAGAAATACCATTTGACCCAGCAATTCTTCTACTAGGAACATACCCTAAAGAAACCATAACCGTCACCCATTCACACCCGTGTTTATTGCTGCTTTGTTCACAATAGCAAAGAGTTGGAAAACAACCTAAGTGCCCATCAACAAACGAATGGATAAAAAAGCTCTGGTATATTCACACAATGGAATACTATGCTGCATTGAAAAACAAAGAACTCATGCAATATTATTCAAAATGAGTGACCCTAGAGGACATTATGCTGAGTGAAATATCTTGGTCACAAAAGGACAAATACTGCATAGGACAACTGTTGTAGAATGGGACTGACATCAGGATTGGGGTGAGACCGAGAAAAAAATGGATAAATAATGTATACTGCATTGAAACAGATGAGGGAAAGAACAGTTTAAAAGCGATATATGATTGAGTATTATGGTTATGACAAGAGTCCAGAATGAAGATTGCATAGTGAAGTTTACTCAGGAAGGGAGGGGGATTGTATACCAATGAAAGAATTTTTCTTTTACTTTTCAAAGAGAAGAGAGTACTGGGGGAGGCGAGGGGTAGGCAGGGAGAAAAATGCAATAATGAACGAATGGAAATCCAAACTCTCTGTAATCATTCATTAAAATTAAAATTTTAAAAAAGTATTCTAATAGAAAACATTCATGCTAAGACTGCCTCACTGGTAAGTTCTACCTAACTTTGTAAGAAGACCTGTCATTAACACTACTTAAACTCTACTAAAAAATACTTAAACTAAACTGTTATTGTTAGGTGCTGTCAAGTTGCTTGCCATTCATAGTGACCCTACATATAACAGCTCTGAACCCTGCTCTATCCTGAGCCAGCCTTATTGTTTCTGACACACTTACTTCCATTACACCAGTCACTGAGTCAATCCACCTCATTGAGGGTCTTCCTCTCTTGTGCTGTCCCTCAACACTCCCAAGCATGATGTCCCTCTCCATGGAGTAGTCTCTTCTTGAAATATGCCCAAAGTATGTCAGACAGAGCTTCAAATCCTTACTTTTAAGAAGAAGTCTGGTTTCACTATCTCCAAGACGAACCTGTTTCTCCTTCTAATGATCCAAAATATATTCAATATTCTTCTCCAGTACCGCAACTCAAAGGCATTAATTCCCCTTCTTTCATCCCTGGTGCCACAGCCTCTTCTAAATCCTGCTTGAATTTCTTGTAATTCCCTATCTATGTACTGCTGTAGCCATCTTTAAAAGATCTTAAGCAGTATTTTTCTTGCATGTGATATTAATGATATTGCTTGATAGTTTCCATACTATGTTGGATCACCTTTCCTGGGAATGGGAACAAATATGGACCTCTTCCAATCTGTTGGCCAGACATCTGTCCTCTAAATTTCCTGACATATACTGGTGAATACATCTAATACTGGTGAATACATCTAGGGCTGCATCTGTTATTGTAACAAGTCAATTGGTATCCCATGGATTCCTGGGGCCTTATTTTTTGCCAGTGCCTTCAATGCAGCTTCTACTTCCTACTTCATTACCATTGGCTCCTGCTGATGCGGTTCTCCTTGAAATTTTTCAGTGTCATTCAATTCTTTTTGGTACAATGACTGTGTATTCCCTCCATCATTTTGCTTTCTGGATCATTCAAAGTATTGCTCATAGTATCTTTCAATATTGGGACTTAAGGTTTAAATTTGTTTTTCAGTTCTCTTCTCTTGAGAAATACAGTGCAATTTTTAGAGTCTCTTCTGACATAAATTTTTGGGTTTTTTAACTTTCTCCTCTGTCTCTGTAATGGTCTTTTGCTTTCTTCATGGATGGTATCCTTGACATCATTCCACAATTCATCTAGTCTTTAATAATTGGTGTTCAATGCCCCAAGTTAATTCTTAAGATCATCTTGAAATTCAGATGAAATAGATTCAAGATCATATCTTGGTTCTTATGGATTTAATTTTCATTTTATTCAGCCTCAATTTAAACTTGCACATAAGTAATTGATAACCCACAGTTTGTCCCGATACAGTTTTCATACCTGATATTGAGCTTCTCCAGTGATTTTTTTACAGATGTAGTCAATATGATTCCTATCCAGCCCAATAGATGAGATTTATGTGCAAAGTTGCTGTTTGTGTCTTTTAAAAAAAGGTATTGTAATCATTTAAAATATAGAATTTTATCATTCTATTTCACTTCATTTCTATCATCTACCCCATATTTTCCAACTACTGTTCTTTCTTCACTGTTTTCAGCATTTACACTCTAGTCACCAATTATCATTAATGTAGTATCTTGATTATTATGCCACTGGTGTTTCAAATGCCACAATGGTTGTCCACGGGGGATAGGTTTTAGTAGACCTCCCAGATTGTCTAGAAAGTGGGATTCGCCTTTGATTTCTTAAAGGACAGGCCACTGAAATCCTATGAACAGTAAAGGAGCCCACTTATATCTAAAATTTATCAAAAAGTCCAGCATGTTAGCAAGAAAAAGATAAATAATCCACTTATAAAATGGACAGAATCTATGAAAAGACTCTTTACCATAGAGGGCATTAAGATGGCCAACAAACAAAGGAAGAAATGCTCAAAATTGGTAGTTAATAAGGAGATGCAAATCAAAGCAACAAGATATTATTTCATCCCAGCCACAAAGGGCTGGCGCTCTCTCTCTCTCTCTCTCTCTCTCTCTCTCTCTCTCTCTCTTTCTTTCTTTCAACAGGGCTTCGGTGGCTGAGGCCTTTTATTTAAACCAGCAGCTATTTAGAAGTCAGGGGTGTTTTTCCTTATTTTTTGTTTTTGTTTTTATCAACAACCCATTGCTGCTTGGGTCCTTCTATTTAAACCAACTGGGACCCAGAAGTCACATTTTTTGAGTTTTGGGGTTTTTTAATCATTAGCCTCTTGGTGGCTGGGGCCTTTTATTTGGGAATCTTTGACCTGAAATTTGGGTCTAAAGATCAACAGGCCTTGTGTGAAGCACCAACATCAAAGATTCAGCAGAGACTTCCATGTGACTTTAATATCTACACCTGGGACATTACTCTAGCATGCAAGGCAAAAGTCTCAGCTGGAACACATCAACACCTTGCCAGGTGCATATTCTGCCATATCTCTACAGGCTTCCACTGTATCTGGTAACAGGATATTTATATGTTTGATTTACTATTAGAGGCACAACATTAATTTGTTTGTTATATTGAAGGAATTAATTGTTCTAATTAATACAGCACTTATCTGTATATTTGTTTTACTAAGGTAACTTGTAGGTTGCTGTGATGTTGAAAGCTAGGCCACTGGTGTGTCAAATGTACAAGTGTCACATATGGTGGAAAAATTTTAGTAGAGCTCCCTGATTAAGACAGACTAGAGAGAAGGATTGGTCATCTACTTCTTAAATAGCAGTCTTCTGAAAAGACTATGAACAGTAGAGTGACACAGATAGTTATAGTATAGAGTCCAGATTGGAAGTCAATCCAAATGAGGGGGGAAAGTAGCAAACATCCTTTAATAATTGGAACATGTATTGTATAAAGTGTGAATGTTGGAAAACTAGAAATTGTGAAAAATGAAATTGAACACATGAATTTCAACATTCTAGATATTAGTGAGATTAGATGTACTAGCATCCAATGCCACTACTAGTGGCATTGGCCACTTTGAATCAAACAAATGAAAAACAGGAAGAACAATATTGCATTCATAGTAAAAAAAAAAGTAAATTTCAAGTTCTATCTTAAAATAAAGTGCTGTGAGTTATAGGATATTATCTATATGCATACAAGAGAGACCTGTCAATATATCCATTATTCAAATATATGCTTTTACAATTAAAGCCAAAGAGGAGGAAGTTGAAAATTTTACCAAATCTTTCACTCTGAAAATTATCAAACAAGCAATAAGTTATGTTACTAATAACTGGTGACTGGAATGCAAAAGTTGGAAACAACAAAGAAGAAAGGGTAGTTGGAAAGCATGAACTTGGTAACAAAAATGAGACTGGAAAAAGAATGATCAAATTTTGGATGTTCAATGATTTATTCATTGCAAATATCTTTAAAAAAACCCACTGTGACTTTATACATAGACATCACCTGATGGACTGTCAGATTGACTGAATCTGTGGAAGGAATTGTTGGAGAAGTTCAGTGTCAGCAGTTAAACTAGGCCAGAAATGGTCTGTAGAACAGACCACCGGTTACTCATGTGTAAATGCAAACTGAACTTGAAGAAAATGAAAACAAGTCCATGAGAATAAAAATACAATCTTGAGTCTATTCCAACTGAATTTAAAAATCTTAAAAAGCATTGAACATTAATAACAGAAAACTAGATGACTTG
>NW_006399848.1:8991182-8991884 GCF_000299155.1 Elephantulus edwardii
ATTCTGAAAATTGCACTAGAGCATTGAGAAGCCAAAGCAAAAGGGAAATATGCTGAAGAAAAAGCTGAACAGAAGAGTTCGAAAGGCAGTTCAAGAAAACAAAGTATTATAATGGAATATGCAGAGAGCTGGAATTAGAGAGTAAAAAGGGAAGAATCTGCTCAGTATTTCTTAAGCTGAGAGAACTGAAAAAAATAAATTCAAGCCTCAAGTCACAATACTGAAGAATGCTATTGGCAAATTCTTTAATGATCCAGGAAATATCAAAAGATGGAGGGAATACATAGAGTCACTGTACCAAAAAGAATTGAGTGACAATGAAAAATTTCAGAAAGAATCATATGAACAAGAGCCAATGATAATGAAGCAAGAAGCTGAAGCTGCACTGACGACATTGGCAAAAAAATAAGGCCCCCAAAATTGAGTGGATACCAATTGCTATGTTTTGACTAACAAATATAGCCCTGAATGAACTCACCAATCTAGGCCAGGAAATTTGAAAGGCAGCTGTCTGGCCAATGGATTGGAAAAGATCCATATTTGTTCCCATTCCAAAGAAAGATGATCCAACAGAATGTGGAAATTAGAGCATCATTAATATCATATGCAAGCAAAATACTGCAGAAACTCTGAAGATTGCACTGGAGCGTAGAGAAGCCAAAGCACAAGGAAGAATTCAAGATACTAAAGAGCTGAACAGAA
>NW_006399848.1:8993709-9003050 GCF_000299155.1 Elephantulus edwardii
GACTCGACGGCACATAACAGCAACAACAAGGGAAAGTTTGGCTGGAATCCATTTTGGAAGCCATCTACAAGAGCTGGCTTCTACAGGAAATTGGTGGCCAGGAGTGGTGAGCATTAGAGTGGAAAGTTGATTCATTAAAGGAGAGTAAGGGGTGGCGATACAGCCTCCTTGTTAATAATCCATCAGGGCCGCAGGCCCTTGTGCCTGGTTTAAATTGGTTTTTTGCCAAACATTCTTCTAAGTGGCATAGCACTTGTCTATACATTGCTGTATAGAGGTAACTGGTGGTTGCTGTGATGCTAAACATTGTGACACTGATGTGCCAAATGTGATAGTGGTTACCCACGGTGGACAGTATTTGGTGGAGCCTCTTGATTAAAACAAGCTTGGAAGCAGGAGTGACATCCATTTCCAAAATGGCTTGCCTCTGGAAACTATGAACAGTGCTCAGGTCTTTCATTCATAGGATTGCTGTGAGTCGTCTACAACTCAACGGCACCTAACAACAACAACAGCAACAAAGGAAAGTTTACACAAATAATCTTAAAATTCAATGGATGAAAATGGATACTGAGGGGACTAAATAGTAACAAATAGATAAGTTGGGTGAGGAGAAAAGCTATGTACTACGAGTGTTTGAGGAGACATAATTAGTTGCATTAATCAGTTAAAATTAATGATACAAAAGAAAAGTTATATGAATGTTTGAAAGAAGTATTACTTTAAAATACCAAGAAAAATCATGAAGGGTGGTTCTGCACTCAAAGGATCCTTTCCTTTCATTCTAGTCATGAATTATTTAGAACTAGGGTGTGGATGAATGAACTTTGCTTTTACTTGAAGCAAGATAGAGACAAATATCTTGAAAAATTCCATCTCAAGGAAAAGAAATTTTGAAGGGAGCTTTGGTGGCATAGTCTGAAGGGAGTTGTCTTGCTAATCCAAAAGGTGACACCCCAGTCTGATGGCTGGAATCTACCAGTGGCCTCATAGGCCGGTCCTTGGAAAAAGACATCGTACTGGAAAAAAGAGTAGGAGAAAGAGAAGAAGACCCTTAACAAGAGAGATTAACACAGCAGCTGCGGCAATTGGCTTGGACATACTGGGAATATTGTAGGATGGGGCAAGATATGGATCTGTTGTTCACAAGGTTGCTATGTAGTCAACTTGGCAGCAAATAACAGCAAGAAGTAAGAATGTTGAAGAAACTTCTGAAATTAGTTATTTGGGCAGTTTGAAAGTTGTGAGAAAGCTTGAGTTCTTAAAATATCATCTGTATTTCTACAGCTCATATAATGCAGGCAAAGCAGCAGTGTAGTTTCTGCTAATCATATGTATTGTGTTCTGTATTTTAAAGTACACATAGCCTGTATCACCTTTACTTTTAATATTTCAGTGCTAGGCAATTTTCTTCACTGACATTTTTGATTAAAAAATACCTTCCATTCATCTGTTGAAATTCAACTGATCACCATAATTTCTAGAAGAGAAAAGAAAAGAAAATCAATAGGCATGCTAATAATAAGAGGGGGAAATGCAAATACAGCATTTGTTTCCAATTATCACTTCATCAGCTCCCAGTCACAAATGAGTCTCTTTCATTTCCATTAACAACTTAATAGTGCTTTAGAAAGATGACTGTTTCTTAAAAGAAACTACCTGATAAGCAGCACCCAATAGTCTACCCAAAGAAAACTAGATAAAAGTTTTACACCATGAAGAAAAGCTTGAAATATATTATTAGTGAGATGTACTGTCCACTACAGTATTGGTTTGCTTTTCTTTTAAAACTTTTACCACTTTTCTGGTACCTTCTTTCACAATTTACTGCACACTGTTGTTGGGGTTTTTTTGTTTTTTTGTTTGTTTATTTGTTTGTTTTTTACATCCAGCCATGGGAGGAAAGTAAGTCAGTCCCCAGCCCTTTACCTCTGTACCTATACAGGCATTTATTGAGCATCTACTTTGCTTCGGGCATTGAAGTAGTGAATTGTGGGGATTTGGTGATGAGTAAAACCCTCTCTCTATCTAGATTGTTCAGATCTCTTCATCCTTAATACTTTATGTTAAAGATATTTTGTCTTTAGTCAAATGAAAACATTTGTACTGTCCTGTTTAACTTGACCTTTGTCCAAATACACATTTTGCTCAATGACATTAATTTCAAAAGACACCATGTAATTATACTTCCCTCATAGCCACTCTACAATTATTATTTCTATTACTCTTTCTGGTCTTCTCTGCATTTTCTCTTTTTTTTAGGCTACTGTGCTGATCCTCCACTTACTGAAATTGCCTTTCCCTTCATCCTTTAAATACGTGACTGTTATCTATTAACTTTTATTCCCTTTCCTATCCTTCCCATCCCTGGTAACTAAAGAATGATGCTATCTGTGATGACACAGACTCTTCCTATCCCATTAATTTGGCACACAATTACTATGCTCTGATAATTTTCAAGATTTCATTAGATTTTCTTACCATCCATCCACTCAAAATGTCTTAAATTTTTCTCATAGCCGTTCATTTGTTCACGATCTTTCCGCGAAATGTTCGGTCAACTTGCTTGGTCAGTATTCTAAGGTGATTATAAAAATTACTATCCTTGCACAACAAATGAAAAGGCACAATCAAGAGGCTTACACCCACGTATTAGGAGAACGGCCTCATTCTTTTCTGTTTAATTTTAGAGTCGGGAGTAGTGGCCATTGTATTTAAGGACAAGTATTTTTGTTTGAAAATATATGATCAGAAAAGATGGCTGGATGCTATCATAATAACTATTTACTTAACTTGTAGATGAGTCTGGATTTTAACAAAAACATTTCCATTTTATAGATTTTAACCAGGATAAAGGCATCTCCTTTTCCTACACCCAAAAGAGAAAATAAAAATCAAATATGTGTGAAAAGAATCTGATAGCTACAAACTCCGCATCAGAGGGAAAAAAACAAAACAAAACCCCAAACAAAAAAATCACAAGAACACATTTACATGCCCTTTCCTGACTAGAATAGCACTGCGTAGCTTTTGAAAAATCCTTTACTAGAGAGGGTTTCATTGCTATATCTGGTCTGATTTTCTAGTTCCAGCTTATATCTAGACACATAGCATGACTCTGTAGTGGAGTCAGAGGAAACTACACATTGTTATGCATAAACTGTATAGAGTTGGACCTAGGCCACAATAAGACTTAATATTGTTCAAGGAGTTGGGCTGAGAACCAGGATGACACTAGAGGTGTAGCCACTTAGGAAACTGGTTTCCCAAGCAAAGTTGACTCAGATCCTTCTCTGCAGGCCTTCTAAGACAGCCTTCAGGCAGAAGGAGTTATAAGAAGCAACTTATGCAGTATGTATGAGACAGAAATTAGTGATCAGTGACTTATCACTGGATTGACTGCATTAATCTCTGTGGCTAAATTCTCCAATATCTTGCTGTTTTCTAACAAGTAATTTCCAGCTTTATCAAAACAGAGAACTCTAGTAATGTATAAGAGCAAGTGATCCATGAGAACAGCCATCTTTGACCTCTACTAACTCCACAAAAGGGAATTGTCCCCATTAACAGCTTCACAAAAACAATTTCCATGAAGACAGACCTGTGCCCCACCTCCCTCACTCCTTCACCTCTTTCTACTCATACTAACACCAATATCATTGCTATACTGGGTCTAAAAACAGTTGTAATATTTCACTGACCATATAGAACCATATTAGGGGAGAAAAGGGCAATAATGCAGGTTAGTAGCAGAATATAATCACTCAGTCAGGATAGCTTCCAGAATGTGCTCACAAGTACCTCAGCCTTCAACCTCACAGCTGTAGGCTTTTAGTGCTGCCTGTTATGGCTCTTCCGCACATTCCCAGTCCTCCAACAAACTTGGGCAAAAAAGGATTTTAGCTCTCATTCCGTGCTGTAGCTGTCCCAAGGTCAGCTCCATCTTACGTCAGGTCTCTGGTTCTCTGTTGCTGACTGCTGTGGTTGCTGCTCTCATAGGCCACGGTGTTGTTGGCACAAGAATCTCCGGCTGTAGCCTTTGTAAAGGACATACTGCATTATCGTGTTCTTCTTTGCTGTTCGTAAGAGTTTCAAAAGCTGCTGCTGAATCTGCTCTGCTTGATGGTGAGACTAGTCAATCCCCTTGTGGATAGGCTGCCACACTCTATTGATGTTTCCCCACTCGTTCCCATGGCACAGTTAAGCTCAACAGCTAGGAAAGCCATTTTGAACAATAAATCCTTACACCACAAACCTATAACAAAAGTCATCTTAGGATGAGTCTTTATTTAATTAACATCAAGATGGAAGCAACTCATAGCTGACCCTTCTTCATTGGGTTTCTGAGGCTATAAATCACATAAGAGGAGATTGTTCATCTTGTCCTGTGGAGTCACTGGTGAATTTAAAACCACCAAAGAGGTCCAGACTCTGGATTACTATCTCAGTTCCCTATAGTCTGAGCAACTGGAACTCCCTTTTGAATGAGTCTCAAAAGCTCACTGATGCTAAATTTGAATGAACTCATAACTGACCCTCAGTTGTGTTTCTGAAGCTGTAAGTTGCTTGAAAGGAGATTGCCCCTTTTTCTACTACTTAGAATAGAAAATCTAATTAACTCAATCACCAGGAGGCTTATCTGCTTCAGAAAAGTGAGGGTAAGGCCTAATCTTCTAAGTTGTTATAAATTGGAAAATGCATGTTAAGAGTTATCAGCCATGCATCATGTTTATAGTGGAGGATGTTCTTCAGCTGCAGGCTGTTCCTCTTATAAGTGAGGAAACCAGATCAGCATGGACATCAGACTCTAGCTTGTCCATAACTTTTCTTGGATCTTTTCCCAAATCAGATGTGGCAACAGTTGTGACTAAATCAGTTTAATCACTTGACATCTGCAATTTTGTTTGGTTGCCTAGGTCTGTTTTCCAAGGCCAAGCTCCTTAATCATTTATTCTCATCAGCATATGCTGATGCTACTGAGCATTCATTGAACTTGCTCAGGCGAGGCATTAGCACAACATTCAGAAAGATCCAAGGTAGACACACTAACATAAGCCTAGAAAAACTGTAGCCTCTGTCATAGACTTCTCTTTCAGATGCTGGAGAAGAAAAACACTACGCTGAGGACTAGAAACTATAGGCCTTTGGGTCTGCACACAGTCTCTACCCTTTGATATTGTTGTTGCAAGTGCTGTTGAATTGCCTGCAACTCATAGCAAATCTGTGTATATTAGCTCTAAACCCTGCTCTACCCTGTGCCAACCTCATCATCTCTGACACACCCACCCCTATTACCCCAGTCATTGAGTCATTCCATTTCATCCATGGTCTTCCTCTCATGCGTGATCCCTCCACACTTCCAAGCATGATGTCCCTCTCCAAGGACTGGTCACTCCTTGCAACATGCCCAAAGTATGTCAAACAGAGCTTCAGAATCCTTGCCTCCAAGGAGAACCCTGGTTTTACCTTTTCTAGGATGAACCTGTTAGCTCTCCTAGCAGTCCACAATATATTCAATACTCTTCTCCATTATCACAAGTCAAATGCACTGATTCTCTTTCTATCATCCCTAGTCATCCACCTTTCTAATACATAGCAATATTTGCAAAGACCATAGCCTAGATCAGGTGCACCTTAGTCTCCAGGCTGACATCATTGCTCTTCAGTACTCTGGTGAGGTCCCAGACAGCATATTGTTGCAATGAAATCAATCTTTTGATTTCCTAGATGCTGATTCCAAGAGAGTTGATTGTGGAGCCAAGCAAACTGAAGCTGTTAACAATCTCAGTCTCTTCACTGTCTATCATGATGCTGCCAATTGGCCCAGAGATGAGAATCTTTGTTTTCTTGATGTTGAGCTTCAATCCATATTAAAGTCTGTAGTCCTTGATCTTCTTTTTTTGTGCCGTCAAGCTTCAGCACTGGAAAAATCCTTGGTAAAGGACCAAAGACGGATAAGTTCCAGGCTGAAACCTGAGTGTAGTCCTTGATCTTCTATAGCAAGCACTCAGATCTTCCTCAGCTTCAGCAAGCAGGGTTGTGTCATCTGCATAATGTAGGTTGTTGATGAGCCTTCCCCCAATTCTGATGTCACATTCCTCCTCATAGAGCCCATTCTCCTGGATGATCTGTTCTGTATATAGTTTCATCATCTCCTAAAATAATGAAGAATGCCATTACTGCTATTATGGCCACTGCTCCTCCAGATTTTGTGTCCAGGGCTGGCATTGCCCAGAGATGTATGGCATTACCAGTTGTTAAAATACTGACATTCTTTTGTACCCAAAGCCATTAACCAATTTTCAATTTTGCTAATTAAAAAAAATGTTATACCCAAATAAATTTATGTTCTACTGTTAAATAAAAAAGTACCCCTATTTCAAATTTCTGCGGGTAAAAATCTTTGCTGAGCGGGATTGTCTATCTTTCAACCTCAGAGTGAATGCTGGGTTCAAACTATCAACATTTTGGTTACTAGTACCCAATACATTGCACATGTTATTTAAATTCCAACACAGAAGGATCTTTGACATCATTCTGTATTGGAGTATAAATGACTAATTCCAGAGCCTCTGAGTCTCTACTGTGCAGGTATAAATCATAGATTTCTGAGCCCATCGTCATTTAGTACCATAGGCTTATATAGCAGATCTTTAGGTACTTCTCATGCTTGTTCCAGTTCTGAATGGTGATTTGAATACTCCTCATGGTCTTTCTGGTTACTTGTTAGGCATCTGAAAGCTGGACAGTGAATAAGGATGACAGAAAAAGAATTGACGCCTTTGTGCTGTGGTGTTGAGAAGAGCACTGAACATCCCATGGACGTCCAAGAGAACAAACACTTATGTCTTGGAGGGGGTACAGCTGGAGTGCTCTTTGGAGGTGAGAAAGATGAGGTTTCACCTCACATGCTTTGTGCATGTTGCTAGAAAGTTTATTTCTTGGAGAGGGAAATAATGGTGGGAAGGGTGGAGGGTTGGTGAAGAAGAGGAAAGAACTTCAACCAGGTGGATTGACATGGTGATTGCTGCAAAGGGTTCTTGTGTGTCAAGAAGTGTGCGGATGGTGCAGGACAGAACAGGGTTCAGATCTTTTGTTCATGAGGTCACTGTGAGTCATACTCAATTTGACAGCACCTAACAGCAGTAACATGGTTTTGTACTCTTTGGCTTTCAGGATACTATAGAAATATCCTACTTCCAATTTTTAATTATATTCAGTTGTAATTATTAGTATAGATGGTGAAGAGATTGAGATAGTTAACAGTTTTAGCTTGCTTGGCTCCACAGTCAACACTCTTGGTACCAGCAGCCAGGAAATCAAGAGACAAATTGCTTTGGGAAAGTCAGTTGTCAGGGACCTCTCCAGAGTATTGAAGAACAATGATGTCAGGCTGGAGACTAAGGTGCGCCTGATCCGGGCTATAGTTTTCACAATTGCTTGCTATGCATTGGAGAGCTGGACAGTGACTAGGGAAGACAGAATGAGAATTGATGCCTTTGAGCTGTGGTGCTGGAGGAGAGTGTTGACTATACCATGGACTGCTGGGAGAACAAACAGGATTGTCCTGGAGAGGGTGAAGCTGGGCTGCTCCTTGGAGGCAAGGATTCTGAAGCTTTGTCTAATATACTTTGGGCAAGGGGGGCCCATTCCTTGGAGAGGGACATCATGTTTGGGAGAGTGGAGGGACGGCACAGGAGAGGAAGACCCTTGATGAGATGGATCAGTTAAGTGATTGGGGTGGTGGGAGTAAGTGTGTCAGAGACTGAGGATGGCACAGCATAGAGCAGGATTTAGGGCTCTTGTACATAGGGTCACTATGAGTTGCAAGCAACTTGACAGCACATAGCAACAACAACAATAATTATAAATCAAGAGCATGCTATACGTTAAATATGTTTTAAAGTCTATTTTTATGTCTATTTTATGGACACCACTGGAGATTATTTTGGTCCATTCCAACTTGAATCAAAGAAAGGTATTTTAACAATATTTTTTAGGTCTGCTGTTTTCTCCTGATTACTATAATAACTTATGCTCATTAACAAATAGGATCAGAAGGGACAGCTTCTTGTGGTACTTAATTCTTTCGTCTATAACATCATATGTGAATTCACATTTTGAAGAACTCATTGCTGTTGTTATTAGGTGCCACTGAGTTGACAATGACTCACAGTTAACACTATGAACAGTGGAGAGGAACCTTGTCCTGATCTATGCATCCTCTGATATGCTCAAACCATTTCTGTATCATTGAGTCAATCTACCTAGTTGAGGGTCTTCCTCTCTTTCTCTAACCTTCCACTTTTCCCAGAATGATGTCTTTTTCCGAGGACTGGCCTCTCCTGACAACATGTCCAAAGTATATGAGACAGAGTTTCATCATTTTTGCTTCTAAGGAGCATTGTGTTTGTACTTCCTCCAAGACAGACTTGTTTGTTCTTTAGGCAGTATGTGGGATATTCAGTATTCTTTGTAGGTAGTTTAACATTTTTAAACCATATGTAATTTATATACCACATGTAATGTGATACAGCAACAACTTTCAAAGTTATTTTGTATGAAAAATAGAAGAACAGAGCAGAAAAGTTTAAAAAAACACATGATAATTATACATTCATTGGTCACCTCAGTACTAGTTACTTTACTTATGAAAATTTTTTGAAAAAAATGGTTAATAAGTTTCTTGCCCACCCTCAGATTTTACTCATTATAGTATTAGGTTTCTGCAAATGTAATACTTAATACTGTGTCCCATGTAAGAGGATACTTTAGCAAATTTCAGATGCTAAAAAATTCCAGGTATAATGTGAGGTCTCTGAGTTTCTGGGCAAGATTTGTGTATAGTTTGTAACTAATTAACATGTAATTGAGTTTCCAGTGAACCAAATATTAACCAGACTTTCTAACCATAAACAACAGAACTGTAATTATGACAAAATAGAGTGGAGGAACAGCACAGGAGAGGAAGACACCAGATGAGATGGATTCATACAGTAGCTGGGACAATAAGGGTTGGTGTGTCAGAATCAGTGAGACTAGCTCAGGACAAGGCAGGCTTCACAGGTGACGCTACGGCACATAACAACAATGATGACAACAAAACACACACATAAGAATAAAAGAAAAGAGCTCTCTTATAACGTGTTGTTGACCTCATATTTGCCACCCCTAAGATTAGCAAACTCTCAGTGGTTTGTTTTTTAATTTTTTATTTGGTTTTCTTCTTAAGCTTTATTTTTTTAAAATAATTTTAATGAGCATTTACAGAGATTTTGGATTTCCATTCATTCATTGCTGCACTTCTCTCCTGGCCCAGCCCCGCCCCAGTTCGCTCCTCT
>NW_006399848.1:9003522-9010394 GCF_000299155.1 Elephantulus edwardii
CCAAGTACATTCCACTATGCAACCTTAATTGTGGACTCTTGTGATAACCATAATACCCTATCCCTAAGCAAAATCCAAAACCAAAACAAAACAGCACTTTAGAAAGCTTTGGAAACAGCTATGTCCACAAAGCTAACCTGCCTGTGGGTGTCTCTTCCACATTCCTAGTCTCAAAGTCTGCTCCGAAGCATATGATTTGCCTGCATCCTCACACCATTACAAGAGGGATCGCTTTCCTGAAGTGCTCACCAGGGCCTGACAACTAATCATCCTGGGCATATATCTGAGATGCTAAGTGGAAACAGGACTTTGTTTCTGCCCTATAAGCAATTGCTATCTTTCAGAAGGGGCGCTCTGGTAGTGTAATCCATAGAGAGCTACTCTATGCTTCTCTGGTGAGTTATCTTCAGCCCTTGGAGATAGTATATCTTAAAATCACACTTAAAATTATTAGACTGCTAAATGGGGAGTGGAAAAGGGATGCATGTGAGAGAGAGAGAAAGTTTAAAAGAGCAGCAAGTCCTTAAAAAGCTGAACAGAGAAATTCCATTTGACTCAGCTATTCCACTACTTGGAATATACCCTGACAATATAAGAACGGAGGCACAAACTGAGATTTGTACATCAATGTTCTTAGCAGAAGTATTAACCATAGCAAGAACATGGAAACAGCCCAAATGTCTAAACACAAACAAATGGATTGAGAAATTACGGTACATTCACACATTGGAGTACTATGCAGCACGCAGGAGCAACAACTTTGTAAATTACTACCTAACTTGGGAGGGACTGGAGAGCATTCTGCTGAGTGAACTAACTCATCCCACAAGGATAAATATTGTATAAGAGCATTGTTGCAGAATGAGTATAAGGATCCAGGAGGGGTAGGAGAGGCTGGAAGCAGAGGGATGTGGATGTACAGGTGGAAGAGGGGATTAATCATTAGACTGTACAATTTGATGCAGAGGGGGAGGAAAATGGAAAGAATTTGTTCAAATTCATATTAGAATTTTGTAAATAAACTAATGAAAAGAAAAAAAACCCCAACATAATATAAATTTTTTAAAAAGCAGCAACAACAGACAGAAGGATTTGTATCTGATAATCATCCCTCAGATGAGTCTGGCTTCTTAAGTGTCCATGAGAATACTGGTTAGGGATGACAAACATTATGTGGAAATCGTTGCACTGCAAACAGGAAAGGGGAATTCCAGGGGAAACGCAGAACATAGAAGAAGGATTCTAAAGAACTTGAAGGAATAATAATAATAATAATAATAATAATAAAGACAGCTATTATGTTGGCACTGGTTAACTCAACATTAGTCATGTGCTTCAGAAACAGTTCTGATTTCTTGTTCAAAACCTGAAAGCTACAGGTAGTTGTGGTTTCATTTTTTTCTGCTTGGCCATTTTGAGTTGTATCTTTAAGGCACAGTTTTGGACCATATTTGTTGTTGTTATGTGCTCACGAGTCTACTATGACTCATAGAAACCCTATGCTCAAGAGCTCTGAACCCTGCTCTACCCTGAGCCAAATATCACTGTCTCTGACACACATACCTCCATTACCCCAGTAAATGTGCTAATCATTCTCAGCTGGGGTCTTCCTCTCCTGCGCTGCCTCTGAACCCTTCTAAGCATAATATCCTTCTCAAAAGACTGACCTTTCCTGGCTACTCGGCTGAAGTATGTGTAACAGAGCCTCAAATTCCTTGTCTCCAAGGAGCAGCTTGGTTTCACCCTCTCCAAAACAGACCTGTTAGTTCTCTTGTCAGTCAACAGTATGTTCAATATAATTGTCACAGAGAATATCAATATTTTGCTTTGCCCATTAGAGTGGGGTTTTTTTTTGTTTTTTTATGACCCATTGTATATGATCCTCCTAGTGATCAGGAGGTCTGTAGGTCCAGGGGTTCTGGTCATAATAGGACTACTGAGCTCATTCTGGAGCTAAGGACTAGCGCAAGAGATAGCTCAGATGCTAGGATTTTTCTACCCATTGTATCCTCAGCTAATTAAATTGTTGGTAGGAACCTTTGTAGTCATACAAATAATGTCACTATCTAAAACCTCTCTAAATGGGATATGGTATAGAGTTTTTACTTTATAACTAAAGAATACTGGTCTAGCATATTTGACGGATAGATAGCTCTTACTGTCTGAAAGTGTCAGTTGGCTTTTTAAACTTCGGGTAGTAGTGACTAGAATTGACTGCAAAATCAAGTGTTAACTGTTGTTATGTACAACAGCCTTGAAACCTGCTCTATCCTGTGCCAACCTTACTGTCTCTGACACACCTCTCCTCATTACCCCAGTCACTGTCCATCTCATCAATGGTCTCCCTTTCTTTCTCCATCCCTCCACCCTTCCAAGAATGATGTCTCTCTCCAAGGACCTGTCCCTCCTTGCAACATGTCCAAAATATGCCACATGAAACCTCAGAATCCTCGCCTCCAAGGAGCAGGTTGTCTTCTCCCTCTTCAGGGTGACCTTGTTTGTTCTCTTGGCAGTCCATCGTTTATTCAAAACTCTTCTCCAGCACCACAGCTCAAAGGGATCAATTCTCCTTCTATGATCCCTAGTTATTGTCTAGCTTTATGATGCATAGCAAGCTATTGCAAACACTACGGCCTGGATTAGGTGTACCTTAGTCTCCAGACCGATGTTGCTGCTTTTCAGTACTCTAGAGAGATCCCTGACAGTCAATTTTTCCAATGCAATTCATCTCTTGATTTCCTGGTTGCTGGTACCATGAGTGTTGATTGTGGTGCTAAGCAAACTGAAGCTGTTAACAATCTCAATCTCTTCAACATCTATCATGATGCTGCCAATCAGCACAGTGGTGAGAATCTTTGTTTTCTTGATGATGAGCTTCAATCCATACTTGATCTTTTGCAGTACCATCAGTTAGGAAATCAGGAGACATTTTGCACTGGGGAAGTCTGTAGTCAGGCTCTCTCCAAATTATTGAGAAGCAATAATGTTAGTTTGAGAACTAAGGGATGCCTTATTCAGGCCATAATTTTTTTCAGTTTCTTGCTGTGATGCTGAGAGTTGAACAATGAATAAAGATGACAGAAGAAGAACTGATGCCTTTGAACTGTGATGTTGGAGAAGAGTGCTGAATATCTCATGGACTGCCAAATGAACAAACAGATATGTCCTGGAGAAGATACAGCCAGAGTGCTCCTTGGTGGCAAAGATGATAAAATTTCATCTCTCATACTTTGGGTTATGTTGCTAGGAGAAGCTATTCGTCTGAAGGTGGAGGGATGACAAAAGATGAAGATCCTCAACCAAGTGGATTGACACGGTGACTTCAGCAATGAGGTCTGGTGTCATAGATTGTGAGAATGGCACAGGATATTAAACAGGTTCAAATTTGTTATCCTGATCTGTTATGAGTCATACTCAACTCAGCATCTAACCACCACATCATAGCTATATCCATACTTATTCAAAATACATGATCAAATGCAAATTTAATAACATCTATTTAGACATTTTAGAGAAAACTTTTCAAAGAGATCACAGGGAGAAAGAGAAATTTGTTTAAAAGAAACTTGTAAAACCCAATAAATAGATCTTTGAACTATAGTACTTTCAATGTTCTATCTTAGTAAGTAACTCACTTAGGTAGTCAGAGAAGCTTTTGTGCCAATAAAAAATTAGTAAATGGAATAGATACATTTATTGTCCAGATTTAATTTTTAAAAATTGCTTTGACATTCTCCTCATCTTTCATGGTTAGTTGCTTGGCAGTCCAAGCGCACAATGTCTGTGTAGTTGTCAGCATGCTTAAAGAAGAAGCCAGAGTTCAAATCAAGCTGTCCAAGCATTATTTAACTCATTCTAAATGTCTTTAACCACTTCTCTCTGCTATTGATTTCCATCTGTCATTCAGCAAAGGATACTCAGTTGAAATCCATTTTACTTTAGTCAATTTAATGAGAAACTTTCTACTTCCCCAAAGCAGCCAAATACAACAGAATCATTTAACTAAAAGTTATTTTCACAATAATCTTCTCCATGGCCAAAATCCCCAGGTAATGGAGCTGTAGTTGGTCAGTGTCTCCTCAAGTGGATGTGGTCCCAAACCATTTCTATCAGAACCACCTGGAGTGCTTCTTCCTGCTGGAAATGCCAAAATTAAATTTACTGAATCAGAATCACTGAAGGTGGCTTCTGGAAATTTAATACACTCCAAGATGATCCATATGTTCACTAAAGGCTAAGAACAGCAATTATAATTTCCCCAAAAATCAAATGGATAATATTTGAAAGAACTCAGAGATACAAGTCAGGACTTTTCTTCTCCCCTAAGAATATGATAAATTGGAAAATATGCTCCATGTTCTGAGTGTTACATGGTTAAATATTAGAAGATGAATAGTGGGCATAGGGTTCATGATTTCATTTTTTCTTAAGATACTCTTTTCAGACAAGAGAAGAAGTGCGTTTTCTGCTAGCTTATAGCAAGTTGTGGTTAGAAAATGACAATCTCTTCAAACACTAACCATCACAGATTTCACTCTTTGAATTCCCAACTTTAAAATGTCTTCATACATAAAAGGATTGAAAAATAATCTACTAAATACACAGATAAATAGATAGGCACCACATAACCACCACCAATAAAAGAATTGGTTTGGCCATCCAAAGATGAGCTTAACTTTTTTAGGGTTACTTCACTATTAATACTACTATTTACAACTACTACATTAAAAGAGACACAATCACATTCCAAATATTTTAAGTTTCCAGGTTCCTGATTTTCTTGCTTTCAACTTCTTTGTTACTTTTTTTATCTCTCTCATTTTATAAGGTAGCAAAAGTTTCAGTCTAGAGACTAAGGTGTGCCTGATCTAGGTCATAGTCTTCACAATTACTTGCTTTACGTCAAAAAGATGGACAGTGACCAAAGATTACAGAAGAAGAGTTGATGCATTTGAATTATGGTCCTGCAGAAGAGTATTGAGCATACAGTGGACTGCCAAGAGAAACTAACAGGTCTAACCTAGAGATGGTGAAATCAAACTGCTCTTTGGAGGCAAGGATTTTGAAGCTCTGTCTCACATACTTTGGGCATATTGCCAGGAAAGACCATTCCTTGGAGAAGGACATCCTTCTTGGAATGGTGGAGGGGCAGCACAGAAGACTGGATGAGATGAAATAGATTGACACAGTAACTGGAATAATGAGGGTAGGTGTGTCAGAGGCAATGAGATTGGCTCAGGATAAAGCAGTGTCTAGAATTTTTCTGCATAGGGTTGTGATTGGGTCATAGTCGACTTGATGGCACATAACAACAACAATAACAACAGCAACAGGCTCTTATAATGACTCTCTCTTACTCTCTGGTCTCTTAGAAAATACCTTCTCCCACAACTCACAAAAGGTTACAATTCAAGAATCTTGCTTGTCTAGCAGTATGTTATCATAATAGCATATTGATAATAGCATGTTGTTGTTGTTCTGTGTCACTGAGTTAGAATCGATTCATAGCTGACTCTCCAGCAAGTTTTCATAGGCTGTAATATAGCAAAGGAAGAGATTGCCCATCCTTCTTCCAGCAGAACAGCTGATGGTTTCAAACCATGTGTCTTTGGACTTGCAGCACAGCTGTTTACCCCTGGCTACTGTTGTTGTTGTTAGGTGCTATCAAGTTGAGTATGACTTATAGCAAGCCTATGAACAACATATCTGAACCCTGTCCTATCCTGTGCCATCCTCACAATGTCTGACACACTAGAGCCTATTGAAAAACTCACTATGTCAATGCACCTGGTTGAAGGTCTTCCTCTCTTTCACTGTCCCTCCATCTTTGAAGCATGATGCTCCTCTCCAATGAATAGCCTCTCCTACCAACATACTCCAGATATAGGTTCCTCATGAGCACAATCCAGTGCTCTGGGATTCCCATTCGTCTCAAAGTCATCCACAACTTTTCATGATCCACACAGTAAAATGCTTTTGCATAGTCAATAAAGAACAAACAGACATTCTTCTGGTATTCCTTACTTTCAGCCAGGATCCATATGACATCAGCAATGATATCCCTAGTGTCACAGTCTCTTCTAAATACCAATTAAACTTCTGGTAATTCCCTATCTGTGTATTGTTTCAGCCATTTTTGAACAATCTTCAGCTGTATCTTGTTAGCATCTGATATCAATGATATTGTTTGATAATTTACACATTCAATTGGATCACCCTTCTTGGAAATAGAAACAAGTATAGGCCCCTACTGATCCATTGACCAGATAGCTATCCTTCAAATGCCCTGGCATAGACTGGTGACTGCATCCAAGGCTGCATCTGTTAATTTTAACAATTCAATTGGTATACCATCGATTCCTGGGATCTTATTTTTTTACAATGCTTTCAATGGAGCTTCCACTTCCTCCTTCATTACCATTGATTCCTCTTCATATGGTACTTCCAGATAAACTTGACTGTGTTTATGAGGAACCTATACCTGGACCAAGAGGCTATTGAGGGAACGGAGCAGGGGAGCACTGCATAGTTTGGAATTGAGAAAGGAGTGCATCGTAATGTAGTCTGTCTTCATATCTGTGCAATCTATATGCTGAGTAAATTATTCAAGAATCTGGACTCTATGAAGAAGAGTGTGACATCAAGATTGGAGGGACACTCATCAATACCCTGCAGTATGCAGATGATACAACCTTGCTTGCTGAAAGTGAGGAGAATTTGAAGCACTTGTTGCAGAAGATCAAGGATTGTATGGATTGAATCTCACCATCACGAAAACAAAGATTCTTACCATTGCACCAATAGACAGTATCATGATGGATGGAGAGGAGACTGAAACTGTCAGCAGCTTCATCTTGCTTGGATCCACAATT
>NW_006399848.1:9013544-9016475 GCF_000299155.1 Elephantulus edwardii
GTTTCTAGATATTTGTCCATTTCCTCAAGGTTTTCATATTTGTTTGAGTATAGTTTTTCATAATATTCTAATGCTAACTTTTTAATTTTAGTTGGGTCTGTTGTGATGTTGCCTGATTCATCTCTTATTCGGATTATTTGTGTCTTCTCCTTCTTTTCTTTTTCAAACCATTGTCTTTCCGATTACTAGCTATGCATCTGAGACCTGGACAATAAATAAGGATTACAGAAAAAGAATTGATGCCTTTGAGCTGTGGTATTGGAAAAGAGCACTGACCATTCCAAGGAAGGCAAAAAAAATGAATAGATACGTCTTAGAGAGGGTGCAGCGAGAGTGCTCTTTGGAGGCAAGAATGATGAGGCTTCTCCTAACATACTTTGGACATATCGCTAGGAGGTGCTATTCCTTGGAGAGGGACATGATGTTGGGAAAGGTGGAGGGTAGGTGAAGGAGAGGAAGACTGTCAACCAGGTGGGTTGACAAGGTGACTGCTACAATGGACTCTTGTGTGTCAGGAAATGTGAAGATGGTGCAGGACAGGACTCGTTTCAGATCCTTTGTTAATAGGGCTGTTACAAGTCATATTCAACCCAATGGCACCTAACAACAACTAACATGCTCAAAGTATGTGAGAGACAAATTTATACTCTGTCTCCAAGGAGCACTGACACCTTCTCCAAGACATACATGTTTCTTCTTTTGACAGTCTATGAAATATTCAGCATATATCCTATGCTTTAATCTATTTTATAGTATTCTGTACTGTAATCTGCACTATAATAGCATGTTGTTATTGTGTACCATTGAGTAGGAGCCAATCCATAGCTGACTTTTCAGTGGGTTTTCAGTAGCTGTAATTACAAGGGAGGAGATTTCCCATCCTTCTCCCATGAATCAGCTGGCAGGATCTAAGCACATGCCTTTGGGATTGGAGTGTAGATTCTTATCACTAGGCCACCAGAGCTCCCTTATGTTGTTGCTGTGAATCATTGAGCCAGAACTGACCCACGGCTGACCCTCTGGTGAGTTTTCAGAGATAGTTCTTCACATGGGAGGAGATTGCAGATTGTCCACCTTTCTCCCACGGAGCAGCTGGTGGCCTCAAACCATGTGCCTTCAGAATTGCAGTGCAATTGCTTACCACTTATTGTTATGTGCTTTCGAGTTGACTCTGACTTATAGGAATCATTTATACAACAGCCCTGAACCCTGCTCTATCTTGTACCAACCTCATTGTTGGTACCTCCCCCCATTATTCCAGTTACTGTTGTTGTTGTTATGTGCCATCGAGTCGCCTGCGACTCATAGCGACCCTATGTATAAGAGCCCTAAACACTGCCCTATCCTGTGCCAGTCTTGCCGTCTCCGACAAACTCATTCCCACAACCCCAATCACAGAATCGATCCATCTCATCTAGGGTCTTCCTCTCCTGTGCCGTCCCTCCTCTCTCCCAAACATGATGTCCCTCTTCAAGGACCAGTCCCTCCTTGCAACATGCCCAAAGTATGTCAGACAAAGCTTCAGAATCCTTGACTCCAAGGAGCAACTGGCTTCACCCTCTCCGGAACAAACCTGTTTGTTCTCCTAGCAGTCGGATATTCAATACTCTTCTCCAGCACCACAGCTCAAAGGCATCAGTTCAAATCACTGTCCAACTCTCCGATGCATAGCATGTCATTTCGAAGACTATAGCCTGGATGGTGCACCTTAGTCTCCAGCCTGACATCGTTGCTCTTCAGTACTCTTGAGAAGTCCCTTACAGCTGACTTTCCCAATGCAATTCATCTCCAGTTACTGAGTTAATCTATTTCATCTAGAGTCTTCCTCTCTTGCACTGACCCTCCACCCTTCCAAGCATGATGTTTCTGTCCAATGACTGCTCCCTCCTTGCAACATGCTCAAAGTATGTCAGTTGAAGCTGCAAAATCCTTGCTCAAAAGAACAGCCTGGTTTCACATTCTTCAGGATGGACCTGTTTTTTCTCTTAGCAGTCCGTGTTATATTCACTACTTTTCTCTAGTACCACAATTCAAAGGCATTGATTCTTCTTCTATCATCCTTAGTCATTGTCTACCTCTCTGATGTATAGCAAGTAATTGCAAAGATTATGGCTTTAATCAGGCTCAGCTTAGTCTCTAGGTTGACAACATTGTTTTTCAGTACTCAAGAGAAGTCTCTGACAGCAGATTTTCCCATTACAGTTTGTCTTTTGACTTCCTGGCTGCTGATACCAAGAGTGTTGATCGTGGAGTTAAGCAAGCTGAAGCTGTTAACAGTATCAATCTCTTCACTGTCTACCTTGATTTTACCAATCGACCAAGTGGTAACAATTTACCATTAGGTCACCTCAATTCTCTACATGAATATTTGTTGTTACTGTTAAGTGCAGGTCCAAATACAGTACTATTTGACAAAGAACAGATTTTGTTCTCAATTCTACTAGTTATAATGCATGTGCATCTAGTAATCCACTTTGAATGGAAAGAATATGTGTAAGAATAAGAATTTATGTGTACTCAGGAGCACTGGGAAATATCCTGATTAGTTGAGCAGGCCCTAGGTGAAATTTTAATTCTAAGAGGCTTGTGGATGGACTTAGTAAAGAGGGCACAAAATGGGAAGGTCTTTGGATTGTATGATAATGTCCTCTATAAGGCATGCTGCTTGAAAGATTTTGTTTTGGTTTGGTTTTCTTATATGCAAGTTTAAAATCTTGTTATGAAGTAACTCCTTTAATATTCACACCAAACCTAGACAGTATATACAATTATTTCCTCCAATTCCCAGAGGAAACCATGACTTTGAATGACTGTAGAACATGTCCAAAATCATATAGGAAATTGAACCCAGAAAATATTATTCCAGAGGCCTCATTTGATCTTTTTTTAAAGTTTTCATTTATTTATACCATCACCTTTATATAATTCTTT
>NW_006399848.1:9017085-9020958 GCF_000299155.1 Elephantulus edwardii
CAACCACAAGTGACCGCGGGTGGCAACTTGTACACCAGGGCTATATGACCTAGAGGAATGTCTGAACAAAAACAATGAGAGACTGGCCGGAGGGCCACAAACTAAAAGTCACCCACCTTTTGTCTTGGTCACATCGTTTTCTCTTCACTGGGCCAGCTGATCTCTCTCTCTGTCTGTCTCTCTCTGTTGATGTTATTGTTGTTAAGTGCCGTCGAGTCGCAGGCATTAAAAAATATAAAAGATATACTACCTCTATTATTGGCATAACCAGATACTGCCACTGACCATCCCAATGCTAGTATAACAGGCACCTAAACAGATGAATTGTGGTGACAAAATTGGCAACTATGAATAGGCCAACAGCATGAGCTCATGCTTATCAAGACTTACCTATCTCCTGCCAAATGCTGAATTTTTCAACAACAGAGATTCACACAGAGTTTTCAATATTGTTGCAAACACTTACCATCTTGCATCAAGGAGAATTACTAATCAATGTCAGAAAGTCAATTGACCTAAGAAGGAGTGGTGATTCAACTTACCTGGAAACTCATCTGTTTGAGAGAAAGATAGACAGTCTTCTCTCATTAAGATTTAGAGCCTCAGATACTCAAGAGAGGGTTTTTATGAGTTGAAATAATTTCCACAGCAGTGGATTTTGTTTGGTTAGGTGTCATCTTTTATACCTTAAATGATTTCAGGTAGCATTCCTATCATTCATATAGATAATTGCATAACATCACGCTGCACCAAGAACACCATTAATGTAGCAATGGCAATCCACATAAACACAGAAACTTCCAGCTGGAGATAGATGTTTTAACAATTATCTGTTTACCTTAAAGAAAATTATATTTACATGATGCCATGTTCCCAATAGTTGGGTCAAGGGATAGGGGATAGCAAAGTAGTGGTTCTGCTCTTAGTAAACCACTTAAAGAATTCATTCTTCTTAACACTGCAATACTGAACTTGGTTCAGAGCTTCTCATTCCAAGAGGGGCAGTATGTCCACCAAGGAAGACAGAAACAGTACCATTAAACTTTAATTTATGGCTGCCATATGCTCATTTCCGGCTCCTTGCACCAAGAGACAAGGAAGCTAGAAAAGATGTCACCATTCTGAAGGAAGTAACTGAATTTTATAATTAGAAAAATGTAGATGTCTCTTTGAGCAAGTAAATATTACATGGAGAGTATGAAGAATACATCGGGCCACTATAAAAAAACTACTAGAACAACTAAAAAGGAGGATTTTTTAAATAAGCAAGTAGATCTGAGCAGCATAAGAACATTTCAGTAAATACAATGTGTTTTGAAGGCCATATTATGCCTTTAACACTGAGGCCTTTCTTGCCTCCAGGTATCAGAATTGTTGCCTACTGTCTGTTTATGCTTAGTTGCTTAATGAGAATTTCCCTTGTCCAAGACATTTTGTCAAACTCAATTACTTCCCCTTTTCACCTCATCCAACTTGTCAGGGAGGGCTGTGGGGGAAGCGTTTAATCATCTTCTTTGAAAAAAAAAAGATCAAACAACATCATTTTGGGACAAATCTGAAAGAACATTCCAACTCTTGCTGAGAGCTTTCCTGTGATTGCATCACACTTCAGTTTGGTTCTCTGTTTAATTTGACATTTTCATTCATCAAAGATGTTGCTTCTGAGACCACTTGCCAGTGAGCAATGAATCCTGCTCACAAGTTAGCACCAGAATCTATTACACACACACACACACACACACACACACACACACACACATATTCACATCCACTATGGCAAACTAATTGTAATACATATATTTTTGACACAAGTAGGAGCTCCACTGCCAAGATGTTGTTGTTGTTATGTTATGTTGAGTCAACAACAACTCATATTTGTATGCATAAGAGCTCTGAATCCTGTTCTATCCTGAGCCAATCTTGTTGTCTCTGACACATCTACCTTCATTACCCTTGTTATTGTTTCAATCTACTTCATACGGGGTCTTCCTTTCCTGCTCTGTCCGTTGATCCTTCCAAGCATGATATCCTTCTCCAAAGATTGGTCCCTCCTGGCCACATGCCCAAAGTATGTGAAATGAAATCCGGAAATCCTTGCCTCCAAGGAGCTTCCTGGTTTCATCTTCTTTAGCATAGACCTGTTAGTTCTCTTGGCAGTCCATGGTATGTTCAATACTCTTCTCAAGCACTGCAATTAAACGCATCAGTTCTTCTCCTAGCACCCTTCATCACTGTCCAGATCTCTGATACATAGCAAGTAATTGTGAAAACCATAGCCTGGATGAGGTGCACTTTAGTGTCTAGACTGACATCCTTGCTCTTTAGCATTCTAAAGAGGTCTTTGCCAGCAGATTTTCCTAATGTGAATCGTCTTTTGATTTCCTGGGTGCTAGTACCAAGAATGTTGATTGTGGAACTGAGCAAGCTAAAATTTCAATCTCTTCTCCTTTTATCACGATGTTGCCAATTGGCCAAGCGGTGATAATCTTTTTTTTCTTCTTTATGGGTTATATCTCAGCATCAAGAAAACAAACAAAAAAAAATCTCACCACTAGATTGATAGGCAACATCACTATAGAGAAAAGATTAAAAAGGTCAAAAATTTCATTTTATTTGGATCCACAATCAACACCCATTGTAGCAGCAGTCAAGAAATCAAAAGAAATGTTACTTGGAAATCTGCTGTCAAGCACCTATTGGAAGTTCTAAAGAGAAAGAATGTCAGTTTAAAAAGACTAAGATGTACCTAATCCAAGCCATAGTACTCTGAATTGATTCTTATATGAAAGTTGAACAATATAAGGAAGACAATGAATCAATGTCTTTGAATTGTGGTATTGGCAAAGAGTAATGAATATGCTATGAACTGCCAAAAAGGGCAAGCAAACCTGCTCTGAAAGAAGTACAATCAGAGGGCTCCTTAAAGGAAAGGATGATACAATTTAATCTCACTTACTTGGGACATATTTTCAGGGGAAACTGTTTTGTAAAACAGGAACGGAAACTGAAAGTTAGCAAAGAAGCTTTTTATTGGGAGGTCTCAGATGAGGTTCACCGTCCTGGACAGAAAGGGCAGAGAAGTTGCATGTGGTATGAAGGTGAATGGTCTTTTAATGACTGGGTGGGAAGGGGCCATCTCTTAGCAGTTAAAGTGGTTGTGTACCTTGCTGATTGGCTGTGGCTACTGTTGCTCACTTTGCTGATGCTGCAGATGGGGACTGGCTGTTGTGAGCGAGGTAGATTGTGGCATCAGATGGCTTGGGAAATCTTCTTTGTAGTTTCCATTTCCTGAGGCCATGCCACAGAATTTGAGGAGTCAGCCCTGCAGACCTTTCATCCCAACCTAAAATTTTGGTATATAGGGTTGACGTATTCTCTCTGGCTCCTTCCTGCTGAGAGGCGTTGTCATGTGGATGGGGAGAAAGACTGGGGGATGGCTTGCTGGACAGATGGGCAAAAGGATAGAGTAACATCTGGTTAACCATGATACAAGAAATTTCATGGATATGAGCTTGCAAAAATTTTAGTAGGCCTGGTGCTACAAATAGAAAAAAAACCCACAGATTATTAGTAATGGACTTATAATTGGAACTAGCCAAGTCATTATCAGTGATTGCCACCACTCTGGTTGGATCCTGAGGACTGTCCAGGTTAGTTGTTGTGCTTGTATGTATCTGGGTCTGTCCAGGTAAAGGCAAACAAGAAGTAGGAGTCAGGATGTAAAGGAAAGGTAAGAAGGCATCTTTTTTTTTTTTTTGTGATTCATTCTTCTTTATTTTTTTTGTTTGTTTGTTTATTTTTTTCTATAATTATATTTTATTAATTTTCATAAACATTTACAGAGATTTTGGGTTTCCATTCATTCATTGTTGC
>NW_006399848.1:9028833-9032021 GCF_000299155.1 Elephantulus edwardii
GGTTGGTGCAGGATAGAGCAGGGTTTAGGGCTGTTGTGCATAGGGTCGCTATGAGTCGCAAACGACTCGATAGCACATAACAACCTAACAATGTCTAAGCGATTTTTTACTTCATGCCAGTTAGAAATTAAACAGCCTCATGGCAATTTGGGGTCAAATTTAGACACTTGTGATTTCATCATCTGTCCTGTCCCTGAGCAATGTGTGGAGGGATGCCAGCATTTCAACAATCAGTCCACATAAAGAAGAAAAGATGGAAGGGCTTTAATGTGGCTGTGGCATCCCCACAGACACTGAGGTCCAAAGTTAGACCTGGAAATAGGAATCCCTGATACAGCCAGAACTGTAGACAGGGAGTCTGGAGACGGAGCAGGGAGGAAATGATGGGGGAGACCATGTGGATTTACCTCTGGCAAAAGAAGGTTGGACTCTGGATGGTCCCAGTCAGAGGTGAAGGAACAGACCAGGAGGCACACAATCCTCCGTGGTTCAGTGCCATATGTTTTGTAAAATAAGTGTGGGAATTGAAAACAAGCAAAGAAGCTTTTTATTGTGGGCTCTCGGTTGAGGTTCATTGTCCCGGGCCAGAGAGGGGCAGGAAGGGCAGAAAGGTTGTATGTGGCATAAAGGTAATGACTAGGTGAGAAGGGCTGTCTCTTGGCAGAGGAAGTGGTTGTGTAGCTCACTGATTGGCTGTGACTGCTGGCACTCACAGCTGATGCTGTCAGACAGGAACATTGTGAATGAAGTAGGTTGTAGCATCAGAAGGCCTGGGAAAGCTTTGCAGCTTCCATTTCCTTGAGGCCATATCACAGAATTTGGTGAGTCAGCCCTGCAGGCCAATCAGAAACCAGTCCTTGGAGACAACATGCTGGGAAAGGTAGAAGCATCAGTGAAAGAGAGGTAATTAAATAGATTAGCATAATGACTGCCATAATGGACTTGAGAAGGAAGAATGAGAATGGTGCAGAAATGGTTTGCTTGAGTTGTAGTCAACTGAATGACACCTAACAACAACATGGAAATCCTACAGGACCCAGAGAGTCTTTAAAGTTTTCTACAAGATCAATTTGAACTAAGGAGTCAGTTAGGTTTGTCCAAAAGATGGATTTGGAGCTGTTCCTCTCATTTATGGGTCCAGAGTAGAGCAAATTCTGTTACCAGAAACTCAAAATCTGAATATAGTTTGCCTCTTTCTTGGGAGCCAATTTCTTAGCTCTTTATCAAAATTTACCAGATTATTTTGAAGTCTCAAAAATGGAGATGGGTAAATCTCACTCTATTTGGAGTTTATCAAATATCTCAAGCTATTTTTCAAGTTGATAGCAAATATAAAGTCACTATTCCTTCAGGCAAAAATGTAAGCTGAATCTTGTTCACTCTTTTTAAAATAAAATACATCCAAATACTGTTATTTTTCAAAATATCTGGGACAGCTGGTGATATTTCAAGAGGAAAATTGGAAAGATTTTTTCCTTTATGCCTTTAGGCAATAATGATTCATTTAAACACCAAGTAGTTCAAAATCTCATTGAACTCAAGAGGCTTGGTGTTCAGAGACTTCTAATAGACACTATATTTGGCATAATAACTTCTCTTTCTGCTTCATTTTCTTCACTTCAAATAGGCAACTGCCCTCTAACCAGCCCTGGAGATAGACTTCAGTGTTGAATAACAGTATTTTTCACCAATTAGCTATGAGGATTGTGTTTTGTTTACAGATACCAAACTAATTTAAATGTTACCATGAAACAATAAAAATGCAAACAGACTGGTTTAAATGTCAAAGATCAAATTCCTAAATCCAAGCTGATAGAATATTCTATGGTATTACCTTTGTAAAAAAGGATTAGTCATAGGCTGTCAGAGCTGGGAGGGCTTTGGAGAATACCTGTCCATTTCTACGCCTTTCTTGTAGAGAGGTGCCAAAAAGATAGAGGAAGTAAGTAGAAGAACAAAGAGACACACAGATACACAACATTCTTATTCTTTGATGAGTTGTGATCATAAAGAATTTTCTCGTATGCAGTGATGTCTCCTCTTCTTCTCATCTGGGCCCCTCCTCTGGCCCCTCACTCCAATACTAGCTTGCCCTGCCCTCAATCTTGCCACCCCTCTTAAGATCATTTCTTGGTGTAGCTGTTATGGCAGAAAATGCGAGATTCTAGACATTCAGCCAAAATTTAGGGGTCAATAAAGTTTCTTTATTAAACATGCAGGTCAATAAAATCAACTACTGCCCAAACCATTCTGACCCTGAGGAGAAGCAAAGATCGGGTTTATATGCAGAGATTGTGCCTGGGGGTTACACAAAGTTCATTGTGGTTGACAGTTGAGATTTCTTCACATTCAGGAGTCTTTATTGTTTCTGACTTCTCATGGGTGTCCAGGCCCCCAGGCCAGATACAGGATGTAATCTGGGAGTGGTAACTTATTTGGGTCAGTTGGTACTAAAACACAAAACTCAGCAAAATGTATTCTTGCTAAGCTTACTGAGGCATGTGTTTCTTAAAATGGCTGTCAAAATAAAATGGTTTCCTCAATGCTAAGGTGTACCTGATCCAGTGCATGGTCTTCATATTTACCTGCTATGCAACAGAAACCTGGATTATGGCTAAGGATGACAGAAGAAGAATTGATGCCTTTGAGTTGTGGTTGCCAAAAGAAGAGTCTTGAACATACAATAGACTGCCAAAAAAACAAATAGATCTGTCTTGAAGAGGGTGAAGCCAAATTTCTCCTTTGAGGGTAGGATTTTGAAGTCCGTCTCATATACTTTGGGCATGTGGCCAGAACGGACCTCTCCTTTGAGAAGGATATCAAGCTCTTAAGGGTAGGGGAATGCCATAGGAGAGGAAGACCCCAGATGAGATGGATTGTGACAGTGACTGGGGCAATGGGGTTAAGTGTGTCAGAGTCAGTGGATTGACTCAGGACAGAGAAGGTTTTAGAGCTATTGTACATAGTTGATGGCACATTGCAACCACAATGCTAATATATAAAATGGCTTCTCTAATGCTTAGCATATAAGCTGCTACTACATAGCTACCACATTTATTATGATATTTTTTGCATCAACTTCTGCTACATTAAATGGATGAAAGTGTGGTCCAGAAAATGACTGAGCCCATAGCATAGAATCAGAAAGCTGACAATGTCTCCTTGTTGTGTTGTTTGTTTTTTTTTTT
>NW_006399848.1:9032121-9034630 GCF_000299155.1 Elephantulus edwardii
TCCCTCCTCTGTTTCAGTGCAGTATACATTATTGAACCCATCTTACTCAGTCTCTCCCCAACCCCAAGGACAGTCCCATTCTACAACAGTGGCATCATGTAATATTTGTCCTTTTGTGACTGGGAAGAAGGCATCTTTAAGATCAAAGATAGTAAAATGTCAGATTTCAGGGGGTATATGAGAAAGTAACGTGTAGGAATTAGGGACTACAGGGTGGATGGGGAGGAGAGCCTCATTAATGAGGCATAGGTCTTGGATAAGCCTGTAAGCACCTGACAGTTTGAATACCGGCAAGATAGGAGTGTTACATGGGGAGCTGATAGGTATTAAAAGACCCTGGTTGAGAAGCCTGGTAATAATAGGGTGGATGTCACAATGGCAAGATTCTGAGATAGGAAACTGGAGACATGATGGAAATTTAGCAGGATCTTTAAGAGAGATATGAACAGGTGGGTGGTGGGAGGCTACTACAGGCTTTGAGGTATCCCAGAGTACAGGATTAACAATATCAGGAGGTAAAGGGGGGTCAGAAGTAGAGGATGTTGATAGGTAAGAACTTAGCAGGAGTAGAAGGGGGAAGGAGGAAGGCCCTGGAAAGATAGAAATAGTGGCATGGAGATTTTGGAGAATATCTCTACCCAATAGGGGGACAGGGCAGGAGGGCATTAACTAAAAGGAAGTGTGAGAAGAGGTTTTTATCTAACACACATGGCAAGGGAAGAGTCTTGCATGAATAAGTAGGCTTTCCATCAGTTCCCATGACCATAACCTGGGAAGGAGTTGTGGTGCCTGAGAAGGCAGGGAGGACAGAGAATGTAGCCCTTGTGTCTATTAAAAATGAAACAGACTTAACCTGTACCATTATAGTCACTCTGGGCTTGGCGAGAGTAATAGGCAGCCTCCTTCAGTTCAGGCAGCCTCCGTACTCATCCACTAGGCTGAGGAGCTCAAGAGGTGGGACTGCTGTCAGCTTGATCTCCACCTTGAGGTGCAGAGGATGAGCTTGACACAAGGGGCAGCTGCTTTGCCAGTGACCTTGTTGCTTGCTGGCTGAACAAGGCTTTGTTGGTGGCTAGGGGCATGGTCATTGCTATGTCCAATGAACTTCTAGGCCACACTTGAAGCATGTGTTTGGCAGAGTATATTTTGAAGGGAGATCCTATTGAGGCCCCTTTTTACCTTGTGGTGCCAGCTGAAAAGTGGCAACAATGGTTTGTGTCTGGAGAGCTACCTTTTGATGTATCCGAGCCTGTTTTATCACTTCAGCTCTGTCCTCCCTGGAATTGAAAACTTTAAAAACCATGTTTACCAGAATGTGGATGAGCATTTGTGATCTGTCCTCAGCTTTTTTTAGTTTTTACTTATGTCAGGTAAAGATTGTCTTATGAAATGGGTGACTAATATCGTAGATCCTGGTGCAGTTGAAGGGTCTAGGCAGGGGTACTGGGTTAGAGCTTCAGTTCATCTATTTATGAAGACTGCTGGACGTTCATCTATTCCTTGTGTTATTTCTTGAAGTTTGTTATAATTAATGACTTTCTGGGTGGTACCTTGCATGCCTGCTAAGAGACACTGAATCATATGGTCGCACCTTGTGCCTGCCTTTTTGGCCATGTTGATAATTTCAGTTGGGCCCTGCATCTATTGCAGCTACAGTCATTGTCTTGTCTGTGACCTACATGTGTTCTGATTATGTGCATGCAGCTGCTAAAGTGCAGTATTTTTCATCAGGTGTGAGGGTAGAAATGAGGATAATGTTGAGATCATGCATTGTGTAGTTTAATTCTTTATGGTAAAGAGTGGGATTAGAAGAAAAGGAACAGAGGCATTTTTCAATAGTGGACACATCAGAGAGTAGGGAACATGGACATGAACAAATCCTTTGGTGCCTACAACTTCCCATCGGGGGCAGAGTAACTCAGGAAATGGGGAAAGTGAATAGCACTTAGATGGTGGGTAATGGGAACGTATATGACAGCTACCAGGAGAAGAGAGAGAGGGTACTGCAGTGGAAGGAGAATATTTCAGGTATGGAAGGGGTTGGAATTGATCTGACAGGGGGGAAAGCTAAATCTTCAGGAGGATCTGAGTTAGAGAGGGTAAGGCCAGAGGTTGGATTGATAACAGGAGGAAAAGAAAGTTTTGGATTTTTCCAAGATAGAAACACATGCGCAGTTGAACAGAGTGAACAGAGGTATGGACGAGATTGAAGAAGCCAAAAGGCATGGATATAGGGGACCTCTGAGTCTTTGCCTAACCTGCGACAATAGTTGTCTAAGGCCATCAGGATATAAAAGTCTAAAGAGCCATCAGATGGTCAATGTAAGTGTTTATCAAGTGTATAATGAGGCCAACAGACAGAGCAGAAAAAAAAATAAATTTTTCTTTATGTCTAAAAGAGGCTGCGCACTGGGGAAGGTCACCTCGGATAACAGCAAAAAGGCTTCTTTCAGGTAACCAGGCAAAACCGGCCAGAGAAGGGAAGATGGGAAGCTGCGCACTGGGGAAG
>NW_006399848.1:9043079-9046190 GCF_000299155.1 Elephantulus edwardii
TAATAATAAATATTTTCTTTTAATTGTGATTTTAACATAAGTTTACAGAAAAGTGGGATTTTCATTCATTCATTGTTGCACATTTTCCTCCCACCCTGTCTTTTCTCCATCCTCCAATTCACTTTTTAAAAAAAATAATCATTCATTGTGGCACAATTTCTTCCCTAACCCTTTCCTTCCCCAGTCCTCTTTGCAATAGACTTCTTATTCTGGAATATCTACCTTTTGTAATAATTTGTGCTAAACAAACTCTTTCCTTGTGGCTGTCAATATTCTGTTTCTTATCTCGCTGGAATGCCCTGATTTATGCATTCTTTTTAAAAAAAAATATTTATACTTGTTTATTTACAAAGTCATACATATGCATTCTTTTTCACACTGGATCTTTCTCATTTCTTTCACCTCCCTTTCCCTTCACCCATCAAATTGTTATCACCTTATGATTAATTCTCCCCCCATCCTCACCCCTCTACCCCCCCTTTGATCCTCATACTTCTTCTACAATAATGGTCTTATAAAATATTTTTTTTCCTTATAGGACCGTGTGAGTTCACTTAGTATAATGTTCTCCAGTCCCTTCCAAGTTAGGTAGTGATGTACAAAATCATTGCTCCTGTATGCCATGTAGTATTCCATTGTGTGAATGTACCATAATCTCTCAATCTCTTTGATTGTGGTTGAACATTTGGGCTGTTTCATCCATGTTCCTGCAATGGTGAATAACACTGCTATGAATAACACTGGTGTACAAGTCTCCATTTGTGCCTCAGTTCTCATTCTCTCAGGGTATAATCCAAGCAGTGGAATAGCTGGGCCATGTGGAATTTCTATGTTGAGCTTTTTGAGGAATCAGCAAACTGCCTTCCAGAATGGTTGTATCATTTTGCAATCACACAAACAACATAAGAGTTCCTATCTCACCACAGCTTCTCCAACATTTACTTGATGTCCTGTTAAACTTTGCCACTGCTACTGGAGTGAGATGATATCACACCTTGGTTTTGATTTGCATCTATCTTATTGTCAGTGATTTTGAGCATTTTATTCTTCCCATGTCTTTGCCCATTTTGTAATTGTGTTATCAGTCTTTTTCTTGTGAAGGCCCTATAGAATTCTGTAAACTTTTGATATGAGACCCTTGTCTGAAATGGTATTGTCAGATGTTTTGAGGTGTTTTTTTCTTTCACTCTCTTGGAAAATGGTTTTGATGCACACAGGAATTTCTGATTTACATATTCTAATCTTTCATCTAGCATTTTATGGTAGACACATTTTTCTGTTAACTAATTTTTCCTCAACAATGTCTGTTTCTGAAGGTTCATTGTAAAATGTATCTGTAACACTAGATTGTCTCAACTCTTCAGGTGTAATTTATCACATTTTGTAACTATTAGTCTATAAAGGCAAAGACCCTTTGGGAATAAGTTACATACACTACACAGATCAAGAAAGAACTATTGTTCTTGAGGGATATGGTCCAAGTTAGCAGCAAGGTTAAAGTGAGTGTTATTTGGGAGGGAAATGCTTTATCCATTAGGTAACTGGGGCTTCTGTGAGTGACATTTTGAAAGGAAGCTTTTAAAAAAAACAACAAAAATCAAACAAACAAACAAAACACAACATGAATGACAGACGGATGCCAAGATTTTAAAATGGAAATAAAATTCTGTTTTAGATTGTCTTACTTACACACAAAACAAATGTTTCTAATTTTAGGCTCTCATACAGAATCAAACCTAATTGAACATCATTTTGTACAAGTCTTGTGACCTTGTTGAACCTCATATCTACAGAATACTTTAACATAATATACTTAAAGGGATTAATTTGATATATAGATATATGGAGCTCTGGTAGCCTAGTGATTAGCAGTTAAACTGCTCGTTCAAAGGCAGGTTGTTTGAATCCACCAGGTGGTCCCAGGGGGATGTGGGGGGGGAGAACCAGGTGTTGTTATTGTGTTGTTATATGCCATCATGTTGTTAGGTGCTGTCATGAATTGAATATGTCCCTTCAAAACATGTATAATGTGGATGCAATATAATGACTCTGACAAACCAAATAGTTTCCAGATAATTAAAGGTATATATAATTCATTACTCCCTAATCCCATTATCACCCTAATTGGATGAAATAAGAGTTCTCCCAAGGGGAGACAGGAAGGAGATACTCAGAAAATTATCACCAACTAAGAAATGATCACCAGGAGTGGAGTGCATCTTTTTTCAGACTCCCCTTGCACAACAAACCTCATAGAAACAAAGGAAGATAAGAACGCATAGGAGTCTGGGAACATTAGACCTACAAATGCTAAAAGAAAAAAGGACTTTCACAACCAACAGAGAGAGACAGACTTGTATAGTTTGTATACTCAATCTAAAGTTGTACCATCCTAAATAGTAAGAGAGCAGATTTCTGATTGTTAAAACCATCACTTGTCATATCTCTGTCACAGCAGCATTAGATAACCAAGACAAGCACCATAAATTCCATTCCAGTTTGTAGTGAGTCACACTCACAATTCTTTTCCAGCCTCAGAATCACTGCTAGACGGCATTAGTGCAACCACTGTGCCAACCCATCTAGTGGAGGATCTACCTGTTAGCTCTAATTATCTACTTTCTCTTAGCATCTTACCTACCCGGTAACATGCTCAAAGTATGTGAGGCAAAGTCTTCCCTTTCTCACCTCCAAGGAGCACTCTGACTGTATGCACTTTTTCCAAGACAGATTTGCTTGTCCTATGAGCATTCCATGGCATATTCAATATCTTTTGCCAACATCTCAATTCAAAGACACCAATTCTTCTATGGTCTTACTCATTGATTGTTCAATTTTCATATGCTGGTTTTTCTTTTGTTTTGGTTTTAAAAAATTTTATTTTAATAAAAATTTACAGAGACTTTGGATTTCCATTTATTCATTGTTGCGTACTTTCCTCTCTGCCCACCTCTCAACCCCAATTCACTTTTCTCTTGAAAAGTAAGGAAAAAAATTCTTTAATTGTTATACAATTTCCCCCAACACACAATCCACTCCACTATGTAGCTTTCATTCTGGACTCTTGTCATGACAATAAATTTAATCTTATTTACCTGCGTTATGTGGATG
>NW_006399848.1:9047185-9057023 GCF_000299155.1 Elephantulus edwardii
TTTTGTATACTATTTCATGAGTTCCCTGTTTTTTAATGCAGCATAGTATTCCATTGTGGGAATATACCACAGCTTCTCTATCCATTCATTTTTGATGGGCACTTGGGTTGTTTCCAACTCTTTGCTATAGTGAACAAAGCCACAGTAAACATAGGTGAGCATATATCTATTTGAGTAGCAGTAGTGAAATTGCTGGGTCAAATGATATTTCTATTTCCAACTTTTTTAAAAAACATTTTTTCTATTTCCAAATTTTTGAGAAAGTGCCATACAACCTTCCACAGTGATTGCACCATTTTACACTCCCACTGACAGTGAATGAGTGTTCCAGTTTCTCAAAAAATTTGCAAGCATTTGTTTGCTGTTCTGTTAAATTTTGCTATTCTTACTGGAGTGAGATGATATAATTGTTTTAATTTGCAGTTCTCTTAGAGCTAGAGATTTTGAACATTTCTTCCTGTGTTTATCTGCCATCTGACTCTCTTTGGTGAAATGTCTGTTCATATCTTGTGCCGATTTTTCAATTGGGGAGTTTACCTTTATCTTGTTGTGGTGCTGGAGTATTTTATAAATTCTAAATATAAGTCCCTTATCAGTCATATCATTACCAAATATTTTATCCCAGTCTGTGGCTTGCCTTTTTACCCTGTTGGAGAAGTTTTTGGATGTGCATAGGGATTTGATTCTTAGAAGGTCCCATTCATCTCTTTTATCCTTTCCTGGTTGTAGGTTTTTCAGGTTGCTTGAAAGACTGTTTATGTTATGGATTATGGCTTCTAGAGTTCTTCCACACTTTTCTCTAATGAAGTTTATAGACCTTGGATTAGTCCTAGGCCCTGGATCCACGTTGAGTTGGTTTTTGTGTATGGAGTGAGGTGTGTAACTTGCTTGAGTTTTCTACAGATACTTTACCAATTTTGCCTACACCATTTGTTAAAAAGGCTGTCGTTCCCCACTTAATTGATTTCATTTTCTTGTCAAAAATTGGTTGACCATAGGTAGATAGTTCTCAACTCTATTTCATTTTATATGTGTCTGTCATTGTACCAGTACCACTCTGTCTTGACCACCATGTCAGTGTAGTAGGATTTGAAATCAGGGAGTGAGATGCCTCCTACCTTGTTTCTCTCTCTCTCTCTCTTTTTAAATTTTATTTTATTTTATTCTTTTTTTTTCTGTGTACTATCAAGTCAGATCAGACTAGTACAGGAGGAGATTGAACCTCCTTCTCCAGCAGAGCATCTGGTGGATTTGAACCATGCACCTCTGGGATTACAGTGCAGCTTCTTGCCACTAGGCCACCAGAGCTCATCTTACCTTGCTTCTCTTTTTAAGGAGTGCTTTGCTTATTAAAGGACTCTTTCCATTCCAAATGAAATTGGAGTTTGCCTTTTCCATCTTACTGAAGAATGGAATTGGTATTTGTATTGGGATTTCATTAAACATGTAAATTGCCTTTGGTAGTATTGTCATTTTCACAATTGAGTCTTCCTATCCATGAGCAAGGGATATTTTTCCATTTCTCCAGGTTTCTTTTTGTTTCTTGTTCTAATGTTTTGTAATTTTCTTTGATTATAACCTTTGTGCTACTGGTTAGATTTATTCCCAAGTATTTAATCTTGTGATTAGTTATTGTGAAGGGTATTGATTTTTCTAGTTCCAGCTCTATATTCTCTCTGTCACTGTAGAGTAATCCAATTGATTTTGTATGTTGATCTTGTATCCTGCTACTTTGCTGAATTGGTCAACTATGTCCAATAGTTTTCTTGCTAAGTCTTTAAGGTTTTCTAAATATACTATCATATCATCTGCATAGACAGATAATTTTACCTCCTCTTTGTCAATTTCTATTTCTCTTATTTCTTTCTCTTGTCTTATTGCTAGTGCTAAGACTTCCAATACAATATTGGATAGGCAAGGTGATAGTGGGCATCCTTGCCTAGTTTCTTTTCACAAAGGGAATGCCTTTAATCTCTCTCTATTAAGAATAATGGTGTTCTTAGGTTTGTGTATGTGTTTTTACTATGTTGAGGAAATTCCCCTCTAATACTATTTTGTTTAGTGTTTTAATCAGGAAAATGCATTGGATTTTGTCAAAGGTCTTTTCTACATCAATTGATAGGATCATGTGGTTCTTCTTCTTTGCTTTGTTTATGTGATGTTACATTGATTGTTTTATTATGTTGAACCATCCTTGCATGCCTGTTATGAATCCCACTTGATCATGATGAAATTTTTTTTAATGTATCTTTGGATTCTGTTGGCCAGAATTTTATTCAGGATTATTACATCTATCTTTATGAGAGATACTGGCCTATAGTTTTCTATTTTGGTGGTGTCTTTACCTGGCTTTGATATCAAGGATATGTTTGCTTCATAGAATGAATCTGGAAGAAATTTTATCTTTTTCTATTTTCTGAAATAGTTTATGTATATTTAGTGACAGTTCTTTGAATGTTTGATAAAATTCACTTGCAAAACCATCTGGTCCAGGGCTTCTATTGGTTGGAAGTTGTTTTATTACCTTTTCAATTTCTTCTTTTGTAATGGGTCTGTTCACATGTTCCATTTTGGTTTGTGTCAGTTTAGGTAAGTTATCAATTCCTAGGTTTGGGAAAGTCTGCTGTTAGGGACTCTAAAGAGCAATGGTATGTCTCTGGAGACAAAGGTGCATCTGGTACAGGCTATGGTACAGGCTTTGCAATCACTTGTTATGCATCAGAGAGCTGGACAATGACCAAGGAGGATAGAAGGAGAATTGATGCTTTTGAGCTTTGGTGTTGAAGAAGAGTGCTGAAGGTGCCATGGACTGCTAATAGAACAAAGAGATTCATCCTGGAGAGGGTTAAACCAGGCTGCTCCTTGGAGCAAGGATTCTGAGGCTTCATCTGACATACTTTGGTCATGTTGTAAGGAGAGACCGGTCCTTGGAGAGGGACATCATGCTTGGGAGGGTGGAGGGCAGGCGCAGGAGGGGAAGGCCCTCTGGGAGATGGATTGAGTTGGTGCCTGGGGCAATCAGGATGAGTGTGTTGGAGGCAATGAGATTGGCACAGGACAGAGCAGAGTTTAGAGCTGTTGTACATAGGTTCGCTATGAGTTGCAAGTGACTTGACAGCACATAACAACAACAACATCAATTCCTAAGTATTTGTTCATTTCCTCTAGGTTTTCATACTTGTTTGAGTATAGTCTTTTATAGTATTCCACTATAAGCCTTTTTATTTCAGTTGATTCTGTTGTGATGTTGCCCTTTTCATCTCTTATTCTTAGTGTCTTTTCCTTTGTTCATTTTGCTAGTAGTTTGTTGATTTTATTGACCTTTTCAAAGAAATGACTCTTAGTTTTGTTGATGATTTCAATTGTTTTTCTGTTTTCTGTTTCATCTATTTCTGCTCAATTTTTTTAATAATTTTAGTAGTTTTAGAGGGTGTTGTGTTTTCTTGCTGTTCTTTTTCAATTTGTTGTGCATGTTGTGTTAGAGGGCCATGGCCACTTTCCCCTGCCTTTTGATGTGTTTGCTTATTGCTATAAATTGACCTCTGATTATTGCTTTGGCAGAGGTTTTGGTAAGTGGTGTTTTCATTGTCATTTGTTTCAAAAAACTTTTAAATTTCATTTATTATTTCTTCTAGTATCCAGTCATGTTCAAGCAAGATGTTGTTCAACTTCCAAATATATGAGGGTTTTCCCTCATTTATCCTTTTGTTATTAATTTCTAATTTTGTATCATTGTGGTCTAAGAAGATGCCTTGTATTATTTCTGTGTTTTTTCATTTACTGATGTTTGTCATGTGACCTAAAATGTGATCTATTCTGGAGGACATTCCATGCACATTGGAGAAGATATACTGTGCTTTTTTTGGGGTGCATTAACCTAAAAATATCTACAAGACCAAGTTAGTTTATTGTATGGTTTAATTTTTCAGCATCTTTGTTGAGTTTCTTTATGGTAGTTCTGTCTTGTCTTGAGAGTGGTGTATCGCTCCAAGTACTATAGCAATGTTGTGTATTTCCTTTTCTCAGTTTTGTTAATGTTTGTTTTATATATTTTGCAGCTCTTTCATTTGGTGCATAGATATTTATTATTGTTATGTCCTCTTGTTCTATTGATCCTTTAAGCATTATATAGTGACCTGTCTTGTCATTTGTGATAGTTTTTGCATTGAAATTTATATTATCAGAGATTAATATCACTACCCCCACTTTTTTCTGGTTGCCATTTACTTGACATATTTTTTCCCCCATCCTTTTATTTTTGGTCTTTCTTTATCTTAATTTTTTAGATGTTTCTCTTATAGACAGCATATTGATGGATTTTGTTTTATTTATCCAATATGCTACTCTTTTTCTTTTCAGTGGTGCATTCAAATAATTCACATTCAGCATGATTATTCAGAGGCAAGGTTTTATTGCTATTATTTTGTTGAGTTCTTTTTGGTATTGTTGCTCGTTACTTTGGTCCATCCTGCTTTCTGTGGCACCTGTGCAAGGACATCTCTTAGTGTTTCCTGCAATGCTGGCCTTATTTTTACAAACTCCCTTAGTTTTTGTTTTTATGGGAATATCTTGAGCTCTCCCTCATATTTGATGGACAATTTTGCGGGATACAGTGTTCTTGGTTGACAGTTGTGTTCTTTGAGTGTTTGGTGTATGCCATTCTACTGTCTTCTTGCTCACATGGTTTCTGCTCAGAAATCAGCACTTAGTCTTATCTGATCTCCCTTATAGGTTACTCTTTGTTTCTCTCTCACTGCTTTCAGAATTCTCTCCCTAACTTTGGTTGTGGAAATTTGACTATGTTATGCCTTGGTGTTTTAGTTTTGAGGTCTATTCTATATGATGTTCACTCGGCTTCTTGCATATATTCTCTCATCTTTATTATGCCTGGGAAATTTTCCTCTAATAATTCTTACACTGTTTTTTTTTTCCAGTGCCTTTATTGGTTCTTTCTGTTCTGGAATTCTGATGATGTGCATGTTATTTCTCTTGATGGTGTCCCATATTATTCTTAGGTTTTCTTCTTTTTTCTTCCTTTTTAGCAGATCAGTGGTGAAAAATCTATCTTCTATTTTACTGATTCTGTGTTCAATCTCTTCAGCTCTGCTCATGTGTCCCTCCATCATATTGACAGCATCTCAAACATTGGATCTCATATTTTGGATTGTGGTTTCTTGTTTTTTTTTTCAGTGTTTCTAATACCTCATTTGTTTTATCTGTATGGTTTATTATTGGTGGGGTTTTTTTTAGGCTTCTCCTGGTTTTTGCCTGCAGTGTCCTATAAATCTACGAGTTTATCTTTCAGTCTTTGGAAATAATCAGTCATTGTTCTTTTAAATTCCATGTCAGAAAGTTCCATCAGACTTTCTGACTTCAGGAAATCCATTGATACTGTGTCACTTTTGGGGAGGGGTGATATCTCACCTTGGGCTTGTGTAGAGAGTGAGGTAGCCTGCTTCTTTCATGACATTGCTGTGGTAGAGTTTTTCATGCCTGAGGCAATAGCTGGTTCTTGATCTTATATCACTGCTCCAGAAGAAGGTTGGGCTGGTGCTCATGCAGATGCCCATATGGTGGGTGCATGCACAGACACACATGGGAATGGGGAGTGGGGTACCTGCACACAAATACACAAGTGGGGGTGGGGGCGCATGCTGGAGGATCTGAATGGAAAACCAGGAACCTTGGTTTTTCCCCTCAAGAATTGGGTCTAACTCCCTAGTCAAGCTCCAGCTGTCTCATTCCCTCCTGGTTAAGGTGAAGGGGTCCCACAGTTGGTCCAGCAATCAGCAGTGATCACACTGCCCAAATACCTCACTCAAATGTCTGCTGTCCTACTTGCTCTTGGTGAGTGGGTCCTGCTGTGGCTTGCTGCTCCCCACTGAGGCATGCTGCTCCCCACTGAGGCATGCTGCTCCCCACTGAGGCATGCTGCTCCCCACTGAGGCTTGCTGCTCCCATGGCTCCCAAACTCATTTTTTTAATAATACTTTCCATTCAAATTCCATTTGTCTTGCTTTCTCTGTGTGCACCGCTCTGTCTTTTTTATTTTATTATTATATTTCTTTTCTTTCTTTATGTATGACATCCTTAAACTCATCTGATTTTCTGTCATTAATGGCAAATACAACCAATCTATTCTTGAAATGGTCTCTAAGTTATCCTGTGATACATTCAATATTATATTTTCATCGATGAATTCATTTTCGTTGTTTTCAGCTTCCCCTTAAAATTGCATGTACGCAGTTGCGTTTTCGACTCCAGAGTAGGTTCTTGGCCTTGTTCTCACTGACAATATTGAACTTTTCCACTATTTCTTGCCCCAGATGTAGTCAATTTGAATTCTGTGGGCTCTAAATTGTGATATCCACATATATTTATGTTTTTATGTGATATATCTATCATATATATATATATATATATATATATATATATATATATATATATTACCATTTACTTTTTTAAAAAAAGGTGTTTTTAATGAATAGACCACTGATCAAATAAAATTCTTTCATGTTTCTCTCTCTAGCCTTGTGTCTATTACTACGCCCATATTTTTTAGCCACTAACCCTTCTTTGTTTAAAACTTTTGCATTTTAATAACCTGTATATGAACAAAAACATTTTTTTAAAAAATCTGCATCTTCTGATGAAGGCCTTCATGTATGTAAATTAGTTTAAAAATGAAGCGTTTAAGTTCAGCAGGAAACCCAAACCTAGATCATCAATAGATGAGTAATTATGAATCAATGGAAGATTGAATAGTGGAGTGTACTCAGTGCGGGGGGTTTGTATACCAATGAAGGAATTTGTCTTTTCCTTTTCAAGGAGAAGAGCTAACTGGGGGGGGAGGGGTGAGCAGGGAGAAAAATGCAACGATGAATGGATGGAAATTCAAAATCTCTGTATTTGTTCATTAAAATAAATTTAAGACAACAACAACAAAGAATCAGCTGAAATTAATATGTATTTAGAATGACATCACAGGTCTAGATCACATCTGTACTTCAAATAATCTTTCTCATTAAGACACTTAATTTTCACAGATTGTTTTTCAGGACACTAGTGCTATGGATAGTTCTCAAAAATAAAGGTGCAGTTCAGCAAAATCTCAGAAGATATTGACTAACAAGTTTAAGTAGTTTCTGGAATTTTCTTTAATTACAGAAATCCTAGAGCCATTAATTCCATAAAAAGGTGACATAGGGAGATAAAGTATACAATGTCTCCTAAATTCTTAGACTATAGTTTTTTCTCCTTTCTTAAATAATTTTTGATGAATCTGTTTTCAACAAGAAACAAATTTCCTGCTCACTTCTTTTAGATTAGTCATCATCCCATCTAACAAGGCTCAGGATAGAGCAATCCAAACCATTCCTTTTTATATTTCATAGCACATAAGCAGCAGTCATTTAAGTTCTCCATTGTCCTACTTCCTTTGAAATTGTCATCTTAACCCCATACCACACATACATCAGTGATTCTGAATCAAAGATAATGGGAAAGTGTAGAAGTTAAGCATATATTTTTAAAAGTAACAAGACAACAATTTAATCAGTATCTCACCTTACATGACCCAACTTCTGTCTTAGAAGATTTTTTCCAAAGGTATTTTAGTTTTGCAAAAATACTTTAATTGAAAGTCATCTGCATGTATATTACTGACCATGCAGCACACATAGTGTAGAGCAGAAATAATTAGCTATGGTTCCAGTTGAAAACCTACATTCAGCTCCTTTTCTATTTTCTTCATGGATTCTGACATTGTAACTACTGAGGTGAAGGATGTGTCCAAAAGGTCATAAATTTTGGATAATTATTATACAGTACTATGATTTTTTTCAGGTTAAGACTATTAATCTATGATGAAATGCTATGTTTATTCATGAGGATTTATTTTATAAAATGGCTTTTATATAAACACTAGAAGAACACTTTATTTTTCTTCCTGGGTCTAGTTGAATGATTTTAATATAAAGCAAATTAAGGAAAATAGGGTCCAAGATTCTTTGCAAAGCGATACTTCACTAAGTTTAGCTAGATGTATTCTTAATGGGAAACCATAATTTTTCTCATAGGTAGAGGGACTGAGACAATAGTTGTTTGTCAAAGCATTCAGACCATGTATTTAGAGTCCTCAGACACTTCTGAAGGTATTGATAAATTAGCTGGCCTTAAGTCTCAGTCGTGAGATATTAATGCAAACAATTAGTTCCCCAAGGATTGACAAATTTTCTGCTAATCTTAAAGATAGGGACTAAAGTTTTACAATTTTATAGTGAGGACAAAAAAAGAAAGTTTTAGCAATTTTTTTTCACTAATGCAATTGAATGGAGAATGTCTTTAATGATCATTCAGACTGATCTATTCTAGATTCAAAGCTATCAGCAACTTCAAGTCAAGTGGTAGAGACAGCCCAGCTAGCTATGAGGAAGGATCCATCTACACTAGAAGAAGAAAAGCCATCTTGGACAGTGTTTGTAGCACTAATCAAATCCTGCAAGATAATTACTATTACCTTGAGAGAAATATAATAAGCACAATAAGTAATAAAATATAAATAAAAATCAATTCCTTGAATTTTGCTTCATGTTTCTTCCCTTGAACTGAATATTCGAAACACTAGATGGTTTGTCACCACAAACAACCTTACTCAAAAGAGGATTTTTTTTCCCCCACACTGGACACATTTAGGATAAACACTTGCCTTACTGTTTGGCCCACTCTCCTTCTACTCTGGCTTTCTTATCATTCTTGTTTTGTTTTTTGGTTTTGAGTTTTTGTTTTGGGGGTTTTTTAAAAAAAGAAAATTATCTATCTCTATCTATCTATCTATCTATCTATCTACCTACCTATTTATCATCTATCTATCTATCTATCTATATCTACATCTTTTGGATATATATTATTTCTCCAAAGCAAAGTTACTCTTTGGTTTGCCCAGTGTTTCAACTTCATACTCTGGGACTTAAATTATTGGACCACAGATAATAAGTGGGCAGTTACAAAGTACCTAGATGAGTATATTGTTCCACTTAAATGACTATTAGAAATAGGAAGTTCCAATGATGTAGTCAATAAGGAGTTGTTCTGCCAATATACAAGTGGAACCTAGTTCAAATGCACCAGCAGCACTGTGGGCAAGAAAACTCCTCCCCTGTGATTTACAGCCTCTGAAAACTCACTGGAGAGTCAGCTTGATTTCAATTTGCAGTGAGTTTGTGTTTCAATGTCTAACTTTCCCTTTCTTGTCTCTCTCATTCAATCTTTGTTTTATATCTATTAGAAGATAAATTCTGCCTCAGAACCTGTGGGGAACACAAAAATAGAAAAGTTTTGGTCAAGACTCTATTCTATTGAGGGGAATGAACATGTCCACAAATAGAATAATAGTAAACAAGTTAGTATTATGTAAGTGATGACTTAAATAATACGTTTATAGAGTGATCCCTTATCTTGGTACATTAGAATCAACTGGTCATATATGTGTAAAATGAAGATTCCTGGGCCCCATCTCAGACCTACCAAAGCAGAATCTTTAGGAAATTGTGTGAATTCTGTGAACCTACATTTTAGTATCTTCTGTATATTATTCTCATATACATCTAAATTTAAGAAAATTTTTTTTCAAGAAGGTAAGAAATAGACAAGATTCTAACTTTATATATATATTTGTTCCCATTCCAAAGAAAGGTGACCCAACTGAGTGTGGAAACTACAGAACAGTGTCATTGATTTCACATGCAAGCAAGATTGTGCTGAAGATCATCCAAAAATGATTAGAACAGCACATCAGCAGAGAACTGCTGGAAGTCCAGGCTGGGTTTAGAAGGGGTCG
>NW_006399848.1:9058037-9060527 GCF_000299155.1 Elephantulus edwardii
GGGATGGGTGTGTCAGAGGCAGTGCGGTTGGTGCAGGATACAGCAGGGTTTAGGGCTGTTGTGCATAGGGTCGCTATGAGTTGGAAATGACTCGATGGCACATAACAACAACAACAACTAACTTTTTATAGGTTAGGTGATTTTTAGTTGGATTGTGAAGTAGAACTTGAGCACAAAAACTGGACAGAAAGGAACTCAAACAATGAAATGGGTAGATAGAGAGAGGTAGAAATCAAACTGTACTCAACAATAATGAGAATACTGGTGGGTAGAAACAAAACAAAGCAAACACACAAACAAAAAATCCAGGGAGTTACAAGGAGAAAAACGATGACACAAGGCTAAGGATTTGGATTGTGGTTAGTTGCCCTTCAAAAGCATCTCCTCAAATCTAAGACGATCTAGAAGTTCCTTTAAGTCAGGTGGTATAGGTAAACAGAACAAACCTGACAGGTTAAAAGATGGAAAAGATTTTACTTTCCTCGGTTTTGGGTTTTGTTTTGTTTTGTTTTATTTTTGGTTTTGTTTTGCTTTGTTTTTTGTAGAACATGCATTATTTTGCTACGAATTAATTGTCTATTTATTACTATTCAGCTTTGATTCTAAAACTGAAAAACAAGCTCTGATGATCTAATTCAGTTCACATAATTAATATATGGAGCTTTGTTGATGCCTCTGCATTCTCACTTGATCTGATAAAGCAGGGCTAATTGGCTGTAGTGGTAGATAATGATAAACACACAAAGGAAAGGATGTCCTTTCCTCTCTTTTTGTGATTAAGTATTGTGTCTTTTAATGTCAGGTATAAAATGACGGACAGTGCAACTTTGACTGTCAATCCCATTTGACGACATCAGTAGGTGATAGGTCTTGCTATTCTAGTTAATATTTTCTTTAATTCTTTTCTAATTTGAGCTTCTCACCCCATGTGATTAAATGATGGTGTTTTGCCCCTGTCTTGCTGGAAGCACTTTACAGTCAGGAACTGATCATTTTTTCCTTCTTGGTCCTTTGTTCTGTTGGATTGTGGTTTGCTGTTTCAGTGTTCCCCACTGGCACCACTGCTCATGACAAACAAGCTTATACTAGTCCAAGACCAGACATTTGTCCTCAAATGCTGGTCTGAGGATGGGTGCTGAGCAGAAGGGGAAAGTTATCCAGGTTTCTGGGCCTTGTCATGCAGAACATGACCACCTAAGTGAGGAACTGGCTGTTAAGATCCTCTTGACTCCTGGTTGGATGTAATAGTCACGGCAGGTTACAATACTGGTTTGTCCAGTTCAGGATATTAGATACTCAACCCAAGAATTTTGGACACAGTCTAGAAGTCACAATGTATTAAAAACATACTGTGTATATTGTTAGTTGTTTAGGTGCCTTCAAGCACTACTACTTAAAGTGACTATATGAACAAGAGACGGAAACCTTGTCTATCCTGTGCCTCCTCACACCCTGCACCTGGCAGGTAAGTTATTGTAAAACCTTAGGAATAATTGTTTATAAAGGTATATAAAACCAGACTAAAGAGCAGTGTATAAATACAGTGTCCTATGTACTGAAGAAAGACAATTTATCATCCTTTGTCAATTATAAAGGCTTGATTTAAAGTGTTTGATTACATTAGTGGCTGACTTCAAATGCACTGTAAAGCAGTGCTGCCAATCTAATCTGAACCAAAAATATTGGCATGAGAAATTATTTTATGTTTAAGTTTTGCCTGTTTAAATTTAAACTCATCCCAAAAAATATATAAATCCTCCAGAATGAAAAAACAAACAAACAAACAAACATATTCTATGTGAGGCTCACCAATAGACCATAGGCATAAGTGATCCAAACCTGAATATCTAAACCTGAATGCAAAAGTGACTTCACACTTCCAGAATCGCCTTCTACAAACAAACAGAAAAGTGTGTAGGGAAAACAGAGAGAGATTGAGAAAGAGATCTCAAAATGTCCCCAACTTTCTCCACAATTCCCACTCCATTCCATACTTTTGAAATCAAACGGCTTATGCTTTGTTGAGTGCTTAATAAGTGCTGTACATAAAACTCAGGCATATCCATTCAAGTCTGACAACTCTAAAAAACAAGAATTTTTATCTCTTCTGGGCAATCTCCTCCCATGCGATTACTGCCTGTGAAAACCACCAGAAGGTCAGCTACAGGTTGGTTCTGACTCTACCGTATGTGAGGCCAAGAGCAACACCATCTAATTTCAAGATTAAAAATTCTGAGCTAATAAAGCCTTTCTGCTCAAGTCACATTTTTAGGGAGCAGAGAAGGTATTAACCAATACTGCCAATCCTAAAATTTCTTTCCCAGGGGCCATTTTAAAACAAAAGTGAAATCTAAATTATATATGCATGGTCATAAAGGAGAGCTATTTTTAGCAACACTGCTATGCTTTGGCAAGAAAGAAAGAAAGAAAGAAAGAAAGAAAGAAAGAAAGAAAGAAAGAAAGAAAGAAAGAAAGAAAGAAAGAAAGGAA
>NW_006399848.1:9060627-9095710 GCF_000299155.1 Elephantulus edwardii
AAGGAAGGAAGGAAGGAAGGAAGGAACCAGAAAACCTCAAAACCTGTTGCCTTCAGGGTGATTCAACTCCCCAGGGGACACTCACTCATGATCGGGGTAGAATTATTCCACAGGATTTATAAGAGTAAATCTTGGCAGGAGCAGGCTGCTACCCTTCTCTTTCAAGAAGCCTGGTGGAGTCAACCCACAGTCCTTTTGGTTAGCACATTAACTACTGTACCAGTAGCCAGAAAAGTTAAAAAGGGTCCTTTTCTTGACCAGCCCAGAACAGTGACATCCTCAACGAGGAAAATGCTGAGAGTTTGGCAAGTCATCACTTTGTCATTTTAGACATAACCTGAGATGAAAAGTGGCAGAGCTTTATTTTTCTCTCACTACCTTATCTCCTCTTGTTATTAACTTTGATTCTTATGATAAACCAAAAAGCAAATATGTTTTCATTGATGTCCTGCTCCACTCACAGTATATTTGAAATGCCTGGGTGGCTTTTTGATGTTACTAGAAACACTAATGGGCCTTAATCTCCAGAGAGCTTTCAGATTCTTTGAGGCCCTGGGAGTGTGTGTGTGTGTGTGTGTGTGTGTGTGTGTGTATTCCTTTCATATGTTTTCCAAGAGATTTCAGATGTTGCCTAATGAGATAGGAAAATGGACACATTTTTCCAAAGATATTAGGTTTTTAGAAGATAACAGTACTGTTGTCAAGTCATTTGAAGAAACACTTGGAAGGAAAATTCTCAAAGATACCAGAGAAAATTGGAAAGCCCAAAATGAAGAATACAGTGAAGAAAGAATGCAGACTTTTTATTAGCCTTCTATTATAAAATCAAGGCTGTTACTCCTCCTGCAGCCTTCACTGGAAGTCCAAGGCATAGCTGAAAGTTCCATTTGGGATTCTGGAGGGAAGAGTAGAAGATGTACAGGAAGTACTATTGCAAATTTTCAGAGGCTGAGGGGATGAAAAGAAAAGTTTAAGTATTACAGAAGCACCCTGACTCAGCAGGGAAAGGGGTGGGAAAAGGTGGGTGTGATTCCCATTTATGTGGCACTGCAGTCAAATCAAAGCTCAGGGAATCTGATTGGCTGCCAAAGAAAAGAATAACTACATAGGAGGAATCAGGAGACTCATTCCTCCTACCCCCACCCCACCCCCAAAAAGAACTCTACAACATTTTGAATGTGAAAAGCTCAGATTTGTTTGGTAACGTGATAACTATACCTGAGTACCAACTTCTGTAGTTTGAGTAAGTCTAGAGGACATAGGGACAGTGATGGGAACTCAGAGAAAGTGAAATGGAAAGTAAGACATAACAGAGAAAAATGTAAGAGTACAAGAAAGGGAAAGAGCAAGTAGGTAGAGGTTTGTGGGCAGTATTAGAGGAAGCACACCAACCCCACAGCTTCTCTCCACCTAAGTTCTGTTTTAACTATGTATATGAAAATATATCCTGAAAAGTCCCAGTACAAGTGAGGGCAGGGAGTACGTATACACTTTGGGTAGGAAATTACATGACTCTGGGATGTAGTATATATTATTTTCTTCTATTAGATTGTTCTCCCAACTCTAGTCTCTTATTCCAAAACTTGCACATCTTCCTAGCAGGGCTTCATATGATTATAAAGCTCTTTCAGATTCATACAACTGAATATCACTCTAAGCAAAGGCTTACCAAACACCAGCAGAGCAGACACTACGTGCTGGGATGCAGAGAGGATGGAATAGAAATCCTACCTATTTAGGAGCTCATGTGAGAGGATGCTCTCACTCCTTCTCGTTCCATATTCCACATTTTTTCCTTCACAGCTTATTTTTGTTATTTGAAATAATTACTTTGTTCCCAAAATAAGTCTCAAACTCCCGAAGGATGAAGCCAATGTGTAAATCTTTTTCCTGCTACTGGTACTATTCCCAAAGCCACCAAACACAATAGCTTACTACTAGAGTCATTTGGAATACTTTGAAAGTCTAAAGGACTAGGATGTTTGACTTTGGCTTCTAATCAAGAAGAAAAAAATAATAATTAGTGGTTCAAGTCCATTAAGAAGTATCTGAGAAGAAAACCTTAGTAATGAAAAGAAATACTTATTAGCCATTAAAAATTCTACAGAGCATAGCTCTATTCTAACACTAACTCCAAAAGGGTAACTAATAAACAGTTTATTTGAACTATGTATTGAACTAACTGTGAAGTTAAGAACTGTAGCTGTTGCCAAAATGCTACTGAGACAGAAATACTCTTTTTTCTCATTGGATTCCAGCTGGAAATGCCCCAAGTTCACCCAGCAAAGAGATAAAGGAGAAAAAGGATGGTGAAATGAAGTCAATGTGTAAATAACCTCAAGATAGGTGGCAAAACGGAAAGCTGGGCAATGAATAAGGAAGATAAAATGACGACTGATGACTTTGAATTGCAGTGTTGGTGAGGAATAATGAATACGCCATGAACTGCCCAAATTACAAACAGATCTGTCTTTGGAGAAGTGTAGGAAGAATGCTCCTTAGGAATAAGGTGGAAAGACTTCATCTGGCTAATTTGGCCATGTTATCAGGAAGGCCCAGTCCCTCAGAGAAAGACATCATGCATTCTAAAGTGAAAAAGGAGAAGGCCCTGAACAAGATGGACTAACACAGCAGCTGTAACAAGAGGCTTGTGAGGATGGCTCAGAATCAGGTAATGTTTTATTCTGTTGAACATGGGATCACTGTGAAGTTGAATATGGTTATTTATTGTTGTTATTAGGCACCATTCAGTCTACTACAACTCATAACAACCTTATAAACAACAGATTTGAACCTTGCCCTATTCTGCTCCCATCCCCACAGTCTCTAATATGCATGTGTCCATTGTTGCATTCACAGTGTCAATCTGTCTCATTAAGGATCTTCCTTTCTTTCTTTGACCCTAACATTTCCCAATATGATGTCCTCATGTTAAAACTGACATCATTTGAGAGATCCTTAACAGCAGATTTCCCTATACAACACATTCTTTAATTTCTTGATACTTGTTATCAGGGATGTTGATGGAAGATCAAAATAAGGTGAAATGATTGACGACTTCAATCTTTTCTACATCCATAATGATATTGGCTATTGGCTCAATGGTAAGGATTTTTGTTTTCTTCATGTTGAGATGTCATCCACATTGAAGGCTACAGTGTTTGATATTCTACAGCAAGTGCTTTATGTTCTCTTCACTTTCAGCAAGCAAGGTTGTGTCATCTGCATAAAACAGGTTGTTGATGAGTCTCCAAACCTGATGTCACGCTCATCTTCATATAGTCCACCTTTTCAAATTATTTGCTCAGCATACAGATTGGGTATGTGTGGAGAAAGGATACAACCCTCATGCATGCCTTTTCTGATTTTAAGCCATGCAGTGTTCCTTTCTTCTGTTCAGACAACTGCTTCTTGGTCAGGGCACTTAAAAACAACAAGAGTCACAGAAGGAATTTTTGCTTGCCTTCAAACTTGACCTGAATATTCCTTTACCTTCACCTTCCCATGCCTACCCCTCATATTTTGTCCCCTTTGACTGATAATCTTGAGTGAGTCACACCACCTGCAACTTCTAGTCCTGAAAGCTATCTTCTAAAGATTAATTTGTTGATATCAAATGTGTAATCCTAGGAATAAGGCAACACATAATTTAATTAACACATTCTCAGAAAATACAGGTCTATTTTAAAGCAACAAAAATATTATTTAAAAATATTCAATTTCAGCTTTTTATAAAAACAAAACAACTGAGTTATCTGTCAGAAGCTGTCTTGTACGCCCTGAAGAAGCAGGGCTGAGTGAGAAATTCTCAGTGCCGCTAAACATTAGAGACAACCAGACCAGCTTGTCAATGGGTTTCAGCCAGCTCTGCAAAGTACAATGTTTAACCACCAACATCTCTCTGATCCCAATTCCAAAACCAGTTTGCCCTCTTCTCATTCTTCTATTCAGAAAAAAACCCTACAAACTGATAATTAAATTTCAATATTATTTTCAGAAATAATTAAAAAGGTATTTTAGAGACTGGAATAGAAGGGGCATGGAACTCCAAAAGACCCTGAACTCATTCCACTCATGTTTGGCTGTGATAGTCAACTCGTTTAATCTTCTTGGGGAATGCTTTTCCTACAGGGAGAGTGAACTAAGGTATGGGTCTAGAACTCCAAACTCATTGCCACCAAATCACTGTCCACTCATAGCTGATGCTCCAATGGGTTTGTAGAGGCTGCAAATCATATGCAAAGTGATTGCCTATCTTTCTTCCATGGAGCCGCTGGTAGACTCAAACTGCCTGCCTTTGTATTGGCAGTGCAATGCCTTACCCACTAAGTCACCAGAGTTCCCTGAAAAGGAGTTGGGCACTGTGTAATGGGGCATCCCTTGTCCTAGTGAACTGAAAGTCAGCTCTTTATTTCTTGACCAATTTCAACACAGGTAAAGCTGTTACTTTCCTCCATTCTAAAACTGTCAGTGACATGATAGTTTAAAGAATATTTTGTGCCATTCTAATCTATATTTAGTATTGTAAAGCTGTAGTGAGATAGAGATAGATAGATGGTAGATAAATATGTATGTGACAGAGAGAGAGAGAATGAGAATGAATTTGTCCTTTCTTTTCATATGTAGTGTTCTTTCTGTGCATTGTATTCACTTTCACTTCTGGTTTTAAAAGTGACAAAAATCATATGTGTCTACTCTAGGGAGCGCTGGTGGTCTAGTCTACAGGCATTTGTTCTTCTATCCCAAAGGTTGTGCCTCTTTGGTAGCTAGAATTCACCAGTGGCCCTTTGGGGAAAAGATAAATTATCTCCTTCTATGTGATTTACAGCCTCCAAAACCTTCTGGAGGATCAGCTATGAATCAATTCTGACTTGCCAGCAGTAATTTTTGAAACTCTGTTGCAATGTGAACCTTGAAAACTTACATAGGTGGTGATGCAATCAAACACTCTCCTGCTAATCAAAAGGTTCAACTACCTAGAGACTCCAAGAGACTGTGGTAATGTGCAACTATAAAGATTATAACCTAGGAAAACCCCCAGAAGACTGTTCTACTCTGTCAAAAGTGGTTGTCAGAAGTTGAAAAGTCACCACTAAGTGGCGCCTAACAACAGCAATGACAAAGAATAAAGTTCAGGGCAGGAAATAAGCATGCCCAAAATCTTAGCACACAGAGTGTTGAGTTGAACCTCCTAATTACCTCAGTGATTGCACATTGAGAGATCCACATGTTCGCTCACTCTGGCAGTTTCACTCAGGCCTATACCGGTAGCTAGAGGTTGAAGTAGACTTGATGGCAGTAGGTGAGTTTCCCAGCAAGCTCACCTTCTCATTGGCCGCCAGAATGTCAGAAACAAAACTACTAGGGCTGAATAAAGTGACAAGTACATAAAGTATCTGAATAGCTCAGAGTTCATAAAAAATTCTGCCTCACATGTAGAAAAAAATGAAATTCATTTTCCTACCCAATGAGTATGTGGCAAAGGACTTTTCCCCCAAATACTCATTTTAAGATAAGGAATAGAGAGACAGAGATCTATAAACATTTGACTTAGATGGCTTATTTGAAGGTTACTTTGATGCAACTGCCTCCTGTGAAGCCCTTTATCAGAGAACAATGAATCTAAGTGGCAAGCAGTCATTGCCAGAGAAAAATTTGCAGTCATAGGGATGGAAAAATGTGCAGAGATAGGCTGGAAGAACGAGCTGGGTAATAGTGGAGATTTTTCTCTTCCAGTTATCTGTGAAAAGGGAAGTAGTATAGTTATGCTGTGAATTTGCTCAGCTCCCTTTTTTTATCAAAGTTCTTCATATTATCAGTGAAGGAAAGTAATAGAATATGTTCTCAGTTGACAGCATTCCTGTTTGTTGGTCTATTAGCATAGATGGTGTTTTTGTTTTGTTTTGCTTTACTTTAACCATAGATTTTGTGTGTATGATTACATGCTTGCAAATATACAAATACACTCATTCATCAATTTTTGCATGTGGCAAGAAGCTGCACTGCAATCCTTAAGGTATTGTTCAAATCCACCAGCTGCTCTGAGGGAGAAGAGGGGCAATCTCCTCCCATGGGATTAACTGCCTCTGAAAACCTGCTGGAGGAGCAGCTATGGCTTGGTTCTGACTCCACAGTACACAGCAACAGTAACAATGCATTGATAATGGTTGCATATTTCACTTAATTGCACAATTTTCCCTATTCTCTACCCATGCTATTTTGCCATCATTAACTTAATCTCTCAGTCTCTGCTCTATCTAAATGTGCTGTTGTCCCTTTGTTCTTATACAGATGATTCTTTAAGAGTACAATGCTCAGAGTGGATATCATTTAGCAAATGAACTAAACTACTTATTTTAAAAATGACTGTGTGGGATAGTTTTGACTCAAGACTTAAAGGGTGTGCTAGGCAATACAATACACTGTGAGATTTCTAGGCCTCATGGCAAGAAGATGTGCTGAAATTCTGAGGACATGCAGTCAGAGGCCATCAGCCTACTCCATGGGAGAAAGACGGGCAGTCCGATTAACTTCCTCTGAAAACCCACCAGAGGGGGCCAGCTACAGTGCATAACAACAACGCATCCAGTAATCTGTTCAAAATAATTTCAAGATCTGTACTCTTTTTCTCTTTTTGATCTAGATTTTCCTATTAAATGTTTGATAAAAATGTCTAGTAATGGTAGCTAAGTACCATGTATTTTGTTTCTTTTTTTTCTGGTCTCACAGCAAAGGAAGTAATAGTTAAAAGTATATGTTTTTCTAAATTATACTAAGGCAGAGATGTAGGAGTGATGTTAAGGAAACAGGCCTTTGTAATACCAGGATAGGATTGAACCTCAGATATTCCACTTGTTTATTGACTGGCCTTAACAAGTTAATGACTTTAGTCTCATCTTTGGAGTCATATAGGTTTGCTGTGAATAGTAAATGAGATAAGTTGATTTGGGTGCCTTATACTTAATTATCACTGTACTTAAAAACTTGGCTAGTGACTAAGGGCAAAAACTCAACTGATACAACCTCTCTCCCATCCTTTTTAGTCAAAAGTATTTGGCATTATTATTTGACCAAGATTTTGCCATTATTATTTGCTGCCCAATTGGAAATGACTCATAAATTAAATATTGTAGCACATTTGCAGAGGTAGTATATTACATAGGAGGAAATTACCCATCTTTCTTTCTCCTATGAAGCAACTGATGGATTTGAGTCATGTGCCATTGGGATGACCGCACAATCCTTATCAGTGGTTTCATGTATGATGCATGTACATATTTTGGTTTATAAATTTAAGTATTATTGTGTTGTTACATACCATCAAGTTGACTTCATAGCAACTCAATGTAAAATATCTCTGAACCCTGTCCTGATCACGTGCTATGCAACTGAGAGGTGGGCAATGACTAAAAATGACAGAAGAATAGTTAATACCTTTGAGCTGTGGTGTTGGGAAAAAGTACTGAACATCCTGTGGACTTCCAAAAGAACAAATAAATACATCTTGGAGAAAGTACAGAGAAGACAAAGAGTCTAAAACTTTGTCTCACATACTTCAGGTTTGTTACTAATAGAGGCTATTCCCTGAAAAAGGATATCACGCTTGGAAAGGCAGAAGTCATGTGGATTGATAGAGTGACTGTATAGGAGAGGGTTTACATCTGTTGTTCATAAGCTTGCTATGGCTCATCCCTGACGCAACAGTACCCAACAATCCAGGTAGATAAAAGAACATTAGCTAACAATGGAAACTGCCAATATCCCTTTCCTGAGATGTCCACCAGCTCAGTGTCATGAAGCTTGCTTCATAAAGGAATAAAAAAAGTTTAGGGAGGTTAAGTGCAAGATACTATTTAAGTCATTATCTTATCACTTCCAAATGATGCTTTCAACTTTAACTCCAGGAGCATTAAGCAGAAAATCGTTTTCCTGTTGCTTCTAGCCTTGGTAGTAGTGGTGGTGGAAGACCTTTTTAGGAAACATCATATAAGAATTATCCTTCAAGGTTATATTCAGTCACTTCTTTACAAGTCTTCCATTTATCTGTGAACTGGGGCACCTGGCTTCTGCTCACTCCTCCCCTAATTCATGAGTTCATTTGCCTCCATCTTCACCTAAGAACTTCCATTCACTCAAGGTCTGGGGCAACTACTGTCTATATGAGCCACTTCACCTTTCACCTTTAGCACTGTTTTTACTGGTGACCATTTATTCCTCTGCATCTTGGGTCAATTAGTTGGTATTTTGGTTGAGGGTGGTTTTTTTATTATTATTTTGAATTTAGAATTTCCCAAGAAAACAAAGACGTGATAAAGATATATTTTCTTAAAAGATGCTTCAGTCAATTTCAATTAAACAAACTGATGATGTAAGAGACAGAATGGGTTGTTGGGCAAGTGATTCTAAAGAAGGAGCCCAAACACTGGCACAGTTTACAAGTCTTCCAGGTGATCCCACTATGGAGCCAAGGTTGAAAATCACTGGTGGTTGCGATCAAGTTAATTCTGACTCATGGTGAGCTTGCTGGACAGAGTTGGACTGCTCCACAGGATTTTCTTGGCTATAATTTTACCCAAGGTGACTGTCAGACTTTTTGTCCCAAGAAGTGCTGGGTGTGTTCAAACCACTACTCTTTTAGTTAATAACCAAATACTTATATATTGCACTCCTTAACTATTACTGGTATGATAGTGAAAAAGCTAAAAGTAGAAACTCTTATTCCAACTTTGCTACAGTTTCTTGTATTTTTATGAATGGTTTTTATTTCCCCATCTCTCTCAATTTTCTTCTTTTTTATCACCTTTTGTGTTATATGCATTTTTGAGAGCTACTCAGGATTCTTTGAGGAAAGCAGTGTTGGAACAGTCAAGCCACTAATAAAATGAGCCAAGAATTACCACGCCTAACTTTCCAAAATACTAAGAAGTTTCCATGGATCTCAAGGGAAATATAAAAATACTAAATACACTTATTTTTAAATAATAGTTATTACTTCCTTCATACTTCAAATGCTTATGTGAGCTAAAGAAGCATATAAAGAAATAGTAGCTTTAAATAAAAACTTTTTAAAAGTTTAGATGTCCTTGCTCTTTGCTTAGATTCCCCAGCTCTGTGTTAGTTTAAAATTTTGAGTTACAGAAACTTCTTAGTTAACTGACTAAATATTCTGTGAACATAGTGGAAACATTCTATCAGGGTTGGGTTATGAAATAGCACGATCACATTTCTTTACCATTTGAATTTGTGACACTAAACTATATAAAACAAGGTCACATAATCCAACCTGTATTTTTGTAGGAACTCTTTAATGTAATTATGTTCTTTGTAAATAATTAAATACTATATAAAATTGCTATAATTTTATTATAATGAAAGGTGAAAAGTTGTAATCTATTCATAGCAACAGTCAACACCACTTTAATACAAACTTCAAAGAACACAAATACACCACTTTTATCGAGTTTAGATATGTAAATTCAACCTCTTTCCTCTTTAGAAATCAATATTTCCAACACTTGATTTTTTTTCCATTCTGTGCTTTAATATCAACCTAAAAAACTACCAGAAAAATATTTTAGAAACTTAATAAACTCTTCTTCAGAAGAAAACAAAATAATGAGAGGGGAAATGTTGCCATTTTCCCCATAGATAGCTTTCAGGTATGAAAGAGAAGTCATGATAGTATTTTTCACATGCTAGAAAATTATGAGGTTGCTGGAGATGTCATAATACCTTTATACTATGATCTTTCCATTTGTAAATGAGGGAATCTTCTACTTTTCTTTAGCTAATATAAAAGTTATTAGCTATTGAATGTCTATCCTAAGAGAAAAAAAGGTTACCTATAGATAATCTATACAGTTATTATCTTTGTGTACCATAGAGTCATAGTAACATACTGACACTCTAGCAAGTTTTTAGAAGCACAATTGTTGTTGTTGTTGTTGATTGTCATCGAGTCAAGCATGACTCATAACTCCCCCATGAACAAAAGGCCCGAAGCCATTCTTTAACCATCATCATTTCTCAAAGTTCATAGTTTCCAGAAGCATATGGTTTAAGAAGTGAATGCCACTCCTGCTTCCAAACCTGTCTTAAACTGGGAGCTCCACCAAACACTGTCCACCATGGGTAACCATTATGACATTTGACACCCAGTGGCACAAGGTTCAGCATCACAGCAACCCCAGGTTACCTTAGTACAGTAGGGACTTAAAATACTTAAGTTATAAATCTCAAAACTTATGTTACTACATTAGAAATGATATACATTAAGAGTTAATGGATTTTTAAAGTTCTATTAACTCTTCCTCCAGTACGAGCCTAGTTTATTTATATAGAGAGATATGACATTATTTTTTAATTACAGCTGCAAATTCAAAGATTAATTCATTTTCCCTCTTGTGCTCACCTCATAGCCACTGGGGCAGTGTATATTTCCATTTCCCTCAATTACTTTTTTTATAACTCCTTAATTAGCCTCTCTGGATAATTCCACTGGATCAAAAAGAAAATAGTCTCTGGGATTAGTAATACTGAACAGGTGTGCAACACACCGTTGAAAAACGAGTTAAACCTCAAAGGTGGAAGCTTCAACTATAAATTAAATGAAAGCTGTGCAGCCTCATCAATGCCCATATGTTGGTCAACTGGGGCTGCTCTTATCAGAGTAATCTTTGTAAATGTAACAAGCATTTTTCAACGCTGCCTACAGCGTGAAGCTGATTTGTGTTCTGCAGTGTAATAGATTATACAGCTTCAATTTTCTATGGACTTGCCCTAACATATTGGGTCTCTCAGGAGACTAGCAGTGGCACTGACAAGGAGGATCCAACGGCTAAGCAAGATCATGTAATATTTAGAATGGGTGGGCTTTTTCCTTGACAACTAGAGAACTGTGATTACCACATCTAGCTGTCAAAAATAATAATGTTTCCTTTTGTTATTATTATTGTAGGAAGCTCTAGTGGTCTGGTGGATAAGTAGTAGTAGTAGCGATCAGAGACAGTCAGAATCCAATAGCTGCCCCATGAAGAAAGATGGGCAGTCTCTTCTCCCATGACTTACAGCCTCTGAAAACCTGCTGGAGGATCAGCTTGGAGTTGATTCAACTTGATAATAATGAGTTGTATTACGTAGATCTCTTACAGAATGACTATATGTCTGGTTTCTGAAAGTTGGATGTGTTCCTATATTTATTATAAAGTTGAGTGTTTATCTTCTTATATCAGATTAAAATGTTACTGTATAGCTTTGCTTTGTTAGAGGCAGACAAAAGTAGGGGAGGGGAGAAAGTAGCCTTGGAAAAACCCGTGCCACTGGAAATCATAATTAACACCGGGACCAGCATGTCATCTCTGCCAAAATGGTCTGTAAATAGTGGTTCAAATATAAACAAAGCTAGAAAGTAAAATGATGAGCTATTCTGGTTTGGCCAACTCTGCTCACTGAAACTGAGGAGGACCTCACGCATTTACTGCAGAGGGTCAAGGACTGTAGCCTTCACTATGGACTGAGCCTCAATGTCAAGAAGACAAAGATTCTCACCACTGGACCAATCGGTAGCATCAGGATGGATGGCGAGGAGATTGAAATTGTTCACAGCTTCAGTTTGCTCGGCTCCATGGTCAACACACTTGGCACCAGCAGCCAGGAAATAATAAAACATATTGCGATGGAAAAGACTGCTGTTAGGGACCTCTCTAAAGTACTCAAGAGCAACGGTGTCTCTCTGGAGACTAAGGTGCACCTGATACAGGCCATGGTCTTTGCAATCACTTGTCATGCATCAGAGAGTTGGACAATGACTAGGGAGGATAGAAGGAGAATTGACGCCTTTGAGCTGTGGTGCTGGAGAAGAGTATTCAATGTACCCCGGACTGCCAAGAAAACAAACAGATTCATCCTGGAGAGGGTTAAACCAGGCTACTCCTTGGAGTCAAGGATTCTGGGGCTTCGTCTGACATACTTTGGGCATGTTGCAAGGAGGGACAGGTCCTTGGAGAGGGTCATCATGCTTGGTAGGGTAGAGTGACAGTGCAGAAGGGGAAGACCCTCTATGAGGTGGATTGATTTGGTGACTGGGGTAATTGGGATGGGTGTGTCAGAGGCAATGCGATTGGAACAGGATAGAGCAGGGTTTAGGGCTGCTGTGCATAGGGTCGCTATGAGCTGCAAATGACTCGATGGCACATAACAACAACAACAACAACAAACGTTATGCTGGAAAAGAAGATCTTTAGTGTTTTGACCAGGTAAGGCCCAGGCACGCAGAGATGAACTGTTCACCGTACTGGAAACTTCTTTTCTCATCAGGCACATTTTAATCTGAACTCTACAGGACCATACTTGTAGTAGAAATAATGGAAGACAAAGTAAACAATAGAGTGTTAAAAATTACCAAATTATTGTACCTGGGCAAAAGAAAGTTATTCTTGGTTGTTTTTTATAATGTTTGGGTCAGAGTTTGGGAACTGGGGTTGCTGAGATGGCTAGGAGGCCCTGTCAATGTGATTTTTCACATCAGGACAGAAGGGAAACAAACCAAAACACTATTGGATTGCACCTGACTAAACTTAATCAAATTTGAACTTGATTTTGTTTGGAGAAATTTAATACTATATCTCATCACTCACTTGCTGTAAAATAAACAACAGGAGTTGGCTTCAGTTAGTTGAAACTTAAAGCACTGAATCTAGGATTGGCATGACTTTCAGGAAAATGAAATCTATCCAAATTGCTGCAGCTTATACTTTATCACTTGAGACTTTATTTTGTTCTTATTTAATGCTTGTGAAAATGTCCTAGTTATATAGATAGTACAGAGGAAATGCTTCCTTTGGAAACTAAAAGTACCAGTTAACTGTGAAATAATTTCTGACACACACTCACACAGAGTTATTTTTATCAGGAAATATACCACTAGCCAAACTTGAGGGTCTTGTTTTATTTTTAAAAAAGGCAAAACTGACAAGATATAAGAGTAAGAAACATTTATGCTATAGTATAAAGCAGCAAAGTGCTAAATAGTATCCATTAAGTTTTTACATATCTCCAGCAAATATAATCATAAAGAAAACACCTCTTTTTACTTAACTCTTTTCTGGGTAAAAACTGCCACCATAACTGTCTATTTTCTATGAGATGCTACTTGCTAGACCCTCAGAGCTTGCCCTGCACTCCCTTGGCTCAATGTACGCCATTAATAAGTCATTGAAGAGTTTCCTTCATGGATTGTGAGTCCCCAGAGAGCCAAAACCATAGTTATTCACCTTATTCCTCCTGGCACTTGACACAACATCTGTATGATATCTGAGTTCAACTAGTGTATAATGAATATTATGATAATGAATACAAGATTTCTAAATGTAACATAACAGTATATCTCTGTGTTTCAGAAACAGGGGAAATGAGAATTTTAGTCAAACACATGTTTTCTAATTTATATAAGCATTCTCCTTGCTGTCAAGTCAAAATTACTTCACAAGTGACCCTAAAGTGCATTGTTGGAGACAATAAGCAGTAGTGGCATCCACTTCCTAAACAACTTACCTCCAGAAACTCTATGAACTTTGATAAAGGTCGATAGTTGTAGAGAGGCTTCAGGGCTTTTGTTCATAGGGTCACTGTGAGCCATGCTCTACTTGAAGGCAATCAACAACAAGAACAAGCAGTACAGGCGGAGATAGCCCAAATTTCACCTGTGGAGCTTATATAAGCATTAAAAACAAACCAAAAACAAAAAAATCTCAACAAACTCATTGCCATCAAGTCAGAACTGACTTATAGCTGACCCCCCAGAGAAGAACTTCCAGAGAAAGTTAATCACATGAGAGGAGCTAGTCTACCTTTCTCCCAGAAAGTAGATTAGAACTCTCTGTCTTTAGGTTGACAGCGCAACTCCTTACCACTAGGCCATTGAGCTCCATATAAACTTTATTATTGTTGTGTGCCTTTGAATTAGAACCAATGCACTTCTGACCCTCTGACCAGTTTTCAGAGGCAGTTAGTATCACAGAAGGAGCATCCTTCTCTTTTGGAGCATCTAGTGGATTTGAACCACTTGCCTTTGGGATTGCAGCACAGCTTCTTACCATAAATTATCAGAGCTGTCCTTAAATTAAATTAACTTAAAATTTTCGTGTCTCATTTTTGTTAAAAATGGAGTCTCTGTTTTTTTTCTGTCTGTCTCCTTTGGTTCTAGTCAGCATTGTTAACATAGAACAAAACATATAGATGTAGAAAATATGTAAATTAGGATAGTTCTCAGTTTTTAATCCCCATGTTTTGAGGTTTATATATATGATCACTGAATGTGTATTTATGTACCAAATGTCATCAGACAAGGGAAAATGTCAATAGAAACGCTAGTGATTTTTTTTAAAGGTCAGTTTTGAAACCTAAGATTAACTACATATCAAATACCATAAATAAATACTTATTTTTATGGACCAATACTTATGTAGACCAAGGGAAAAAAACAAACAAACACCTATTTATTATAAACAATACCCTTATGATGTTTTTTTGAGTGATAGATAAAAAGGCAATACAGTGAAGGACAAATAACTAACTGCCTCTATTTTCATTCATGTCTTCTTCATCTACCCGGTTCTATGAATTGTTACCCGCTGCTATTATTCTGGATAAATTTTACATGATATCATACACTAAAGAATCATGATACATTTTAAAGTATTGCTGATAGATTTTAATCTCAGGGTGATGGGTCATATATCAGATTTCATATAGGTCATATGAAAGTCAAAGATTTGCAGGATTATTTTGGAATCTGTTGATAATGATGTAAATATTCAATCCACTTCTAAATATTAATGTATTTTGAATAATACTATAACCCCATTTTTAAAACATATTTATGTTTCATAACTGCTTCCATAAATATTTGAAGTAATAAAATGCATACATGAAACTATTTTTTTCTCAACATACTCTTTTCCTCACTTTGAACCATGGAGGGTTTCCTTGCTTTGTTCTGAGGACTGCTTCTTTTCATAGGTTTTGCATGAGCACAATCAAGTCTTCTGAGATTCCCATTGTTCTCAAGGTTAGTCATAATTTGTTGTGATCTACATAATCAAATGCCTTTGCATAGTCAATGAAACACAGACATTCCTCTGATAATCTTTGCTTTTGGTCAAGAACTATCTGACACTGGCAATAATATCTCTAGTATCACAGCCTCTTCCAAACCCATCTTGTATTTTTGAGATTGTTAACAATTTCAGCTTGCTAGTTTCCACAATCAACACTCTAGGCACCAGCAATCAGGAAATCAAAAGACTAATTACACTGGGAAAACCAGCTGTCAGGGACATATCCAAAGTGCTGAAGAGCAATGGGGTCAGTGTAAGGTGCACTTGATCCAGCCTATGATATTTGCAATTACTTGATCCAGGAACCTGATCCAGACCATGGTCTTTGCAATTACTTGCTATGTATCAGAGAACTGGACAATGATTAAGGATGACAGAAGAAGAATCAATGCCTTTGAGTTGTAATGCTGGAGAAGAGTCTTAAATATACCATGGACTGCAAAGAAAACAAGCAAGTCTGTCTTATAGAGTGTGAAACCATATTTCTCCTTGGAGACTTCAAGGAGGAACTGGTCCTTGGAGAAGGACACCATGCTCGGAGGGACAGCATAGGAGGGGAAGACCCTGGATGAGATGGAGTGATATAGTAACTGGGGCAATGGATATAGGTGTATCAGCATTTGTGAGACTGGTTCAGGACAGGGCAGGCTTCAGAGCTATTGTACATAGGGTCATTATGAGTTGCAGGTGACTCAGCAGCACAAAACAACATAACACTAATTATGTGATCTTGGAAACTTGTTGTAACTGAGGAAACTGTTTCCTCTTATATAAATTGGGAGTAATTATTCATACGTTACTGGAGGTTTGTACAGATAAGTTAGCAAAGCGCCTGGCATGGACTGGAAACTCAGTAAACAACTCTGAGATGTAAGGCAAGATAGCCTTACATACATTTTAAATCACCTCTAGGTCAACCTCTAGGTCAACTTTATTCGTGGAGACCTCTGGGTATTAAGGTATTGCATATCAACTATTTCAGCATGAATATTAATTAAGACTAAAGAGCATAAATTATATCCATGGCATCTCATTGAAGAATGAAATTGGTATTTGAATTAGGATTGCATTGAACATGTAAATTGTTTTTAGTAGTATTGTCATTTTTCACAATATTTGAGTCTTCCTATCCATAAGCAAGGTATATTCTTCCATTTCTCCAGGTCTCTTTTTGTTTTTTTTAGTAATGCTTTGTAATTTTCTTTGAATAGATCCTTTGTGCTTCTGTTTAAATTTATTCCCAAGTATTTAATCTTGTGATTAGCTATTGTGAAGGGTATTGTTTTTCTTAGCTCCAATTCTGTATTCTCTGTGTCACTCTAGAGAAATCCAATTGATGTTTGTATGTTAATCTTGTATCCTGCCACTTTGCTGAATTGGTCAACTCTGTCCAGTAGTTTTCTTGCTGAGTCTTGAGAGTTTTCTACATATACTATCATATCATCTGCATATAGAGATAATTTTACCTCCTCTTTGCCAATTTAAATACCTCTTATTTTCTTCTCTTGTCTTATTGCTATCGCTAAGACTTGCAATGCAATATTGAATAGGAGAGGTGATAGTGAGCATCCTTGCCTAGTTCCTGTTCTCAAAGGGAATGCGTTTAATCTCTCTCCATTGAGAACAATGTTGGTCTCAGGTTTGTGTATATACTTTTTACTATGTTGAAGAAATTCCTCTCTAATCCTATTTTGTTGCGTGTTTCAATCAGGAAAATGTGTTGGATTTTGTCAAAGGCCTTTTCTGCATCAATTGATAGAATCATGTGATGCTTGTTCTTTGCTTTGCACATCCATGTCTATTGAAGCTTTGTTCACAATAGCAAAGAGCTGGAAACAACCCAAGTGCCCATCAACAAACAAATGGCTAGAGAAACTTTGGTATATTTACACAATGGAATACTATGCTGCATTGAAAAACGAGGAACTCATGAAATACTATACAAAATGGGTTACCCTGGAGGACATTATGCTGAGTGAAATATCTCAGTCACAAAAGGACAAATACTGCATAATGACACTGTTGTAAAGCAGGTCTGACATGGGGGTTAGGAGAAAAACTAAGAGGGGATAAATAATGTATACTGCATTGAAACAGATGAGGGAGAGAACTGTTTAGGAGGAACATATGATAAGGTATTATTGTCATGGTAAGAGGACGGAATGAAAGCTGCATAGTGGAATGGACCTGGGGGTGGGAGTGGGGGAATGTATAACAATGAAAGAATTTTATTTTTTACTTTTAAAAGAGAAAAGCGAACTGGGGGAGGGGTGGGCAGGGAGGAAAGTGTGTAACAATAAATTACTGGAAATCCAAAGTTTCTGTAAACTTTCATTAAAATTTAAAATATATATATAATTTTTTTAAAAAACAATTACATCCTTGCACAGAAAATAATGCTCTCTGTAAGGAGATTGGTTGATACCTTCATTCCATACACAATGATTCAATATATTTATAAGCAGGTGTATGCACTCCAAGTTTACTACACTCTGTAGTAGGCAGCCTTTTAGCTAACCCCCAAAGGATCTCTGTCTTCTAGTATTACATCTTTGGCTTTTCCCTTTTCATGAGTGTCAGATGGCCTTTACATTCATTTCAAATGAATAAAATATGGCAGAAGTGTTAACATGTCACTTCTAACAAAGTTACAAAAGACTGTGTATTCTATCGTTACTGTATTTATCTTGCTTTCCTTTTCACTTGTTTTAAAAGAATCAGCTGCCGATTTGTAAGCCACTCTGGGTGAAGGTACAGATGACAAATAATTGCTGTCTGTGGCCAACAAGCAGTAGGGATATGAAGCCAGCTGTAGCCATATGAATAAGCAAGGAAGCAGATTGCTGCAACTAGTCTAGTGACCTGTTCATGGAAGCCTGTGAACGATTCTGAGCCAGGGACACCTGTGTAGTCATTTCTGAATCTCTGGTTCACAGAAACTGTGAGATAACAAATTTGTGTTGGTTTAAGCTCCTAGGTATTGAGTGATTTTGTAGGCAGCAGTAAATAACTGCTACATATGTCACAAATGTTCTGCTTATAAGTTCAAAGATGTGAGAAGAAAGGTGACCAAGAAAGTAAATGTATTTAAAAATATTCTTGGATAAAATCAAAGAACTGTCATGTAACTCATATCATGTGGCATGATACAAGCTTTATTATTTACAATAGTAAACCCAAGGGCTGAGCCACAATCAGATAGTGTGGGACCACTTCAAGATCTTTGCAAGGTATCTGCCCTGACACATATAAGTGTCCACAACATAAAAAAAGATAGTTTGTTCCAAAAATGGCATCAAATTGATAGAAATTATAATGATTACATATTATCAAGTTGGTGATGACCAAATTGTTTAAGATTAAGATGGATATTTTGAGATTTCACTAATCACAGAAACCTTCAGGTTATCTCAGATAAATTAGCAATTTAACTAAGAAGCTAGTTTATTATATTCAGAAAAGGCTTACATGAGATCTTTGACTGGGGTATTTTTCAGTGTCCTGCAATTGGTCTTATGAAGAGCATAAAGAAATGTATCACTTATCAGTCCGACTTACTGCCTTTTTTCAATGTGCTTTCTGTCCTGTGGAAGAATTATAAATCCTGCAGTGGTGAATTTAACTATATAGGCTGACATTTCTAAAAAATAAAATTGTGCTTGCTTACAGGAAGTTTAAGGCATTATTAAGAAAGTCAATTAAGAGAATGGTTGCTATTGACCAACAAAATTTGGCTGATGGACTCCTATCACTTTATGATCAACTAGTACTTTATCACTATTTTCTGCTTTTTAATATTTATCATCTTTTTAACAATGAACTTGTGGGGAAAATAAAATATGTTTTATGGAGATTTATTATTAAATGTTTAGCAGCCTTCAAGACAACACTTCTTTCTAACTACAGGTGGTAAAAGATATGATAGGAGGAAACCCAAATGAAATCAAAGATTCTCATAACTTCTGTCACAAAAACAGATTCATTTTTGTCAGATTTCTTAATTTCACTAATGGGATTCCTCTCAGCCTTCACCGGTGGAATTCACCCAGGGTTGAATTCCCCTTAGCCCTCACTTTTAGTTTCTCCAGCTTCATCTCCTTTTCTTTCTGATTGAAAGTCTTCTCTTCCTCATCCATTTCCAATATCTTCTTGAGTTGTTTTAGAGACTTCTTCATGCCGTCATCACTAAGGATGATGTCTGCCACTCCTTCAGCAGAACTGCCATGAAAACCAACACAAATAAAGTCTTAAAACAAGTGTATGAATGGAATTCTAAAATCTCTGTAGATGTTCATTGAAATGAAAAATAAAGAAATTTAAAAAAAACAAATGTGTACCTTTAATACTGCATGACCACACTCATTATGTCACTTCTCTAAGTCTTAGTTTTGTTTTCTTTTCTCATCAGTAAAATGAGGCTACTAATAGAATCTCCATTATATTGTGGAGAATAAATGAAATAATCCAAATACTGTATTTGTGGTAATGTCTCCAACATAGTTGGTAGGAGCCATCAAGTTGATTTTGATCTCTAGTGACGCTAAGTACAACAGAATGGAACATCCTTCTTTTAAGACGCCCTTGCACTGCTTTCAAAACAGATTTGTTGCTGCTCTATAAATGGAAGGTGTGTCAATACCTTTATCAAAAAAGTGACCTCCAATATATTTTTTATAGCTAATCTTTATAACTTTATATAACTAGTGGTTGTACCATAGCTGAATCTTCTGCGGGTTTTCAGAGGCAGTTAATCACATGGGAGGAGATTGCCCATCCTTCTGCGGAGCAGCTGGTGGCCTCGAACTATGTGCCTTCAGGATTGCAGTACAGCTACTTGCCACTAGGCCACCAGAGCTTCCTATAGAATATAGAATTCCTATAGAATAGATGGTATACCAATTGACATATTTCAGTTAACAGATGCTGCCCTGGACGTGCGCACCAAGTTGTGCCAAGAAATCTGGAGAACGACCACTTGGCCAACTGACTGGAAGAGATCGATATTTGTTCCTATCCCAAAGAAAGGTGACCCAACCGAATGTGGAAACCACAGAACAATTTCACTGATTTCACATGCAAGCAAGATTTTACTGAAGATTATACAAAAATGACTGGAACAGCACATCAACAGAGAACTAACAGAAGTCCAGACTGGTTTCAGAAGGGGTCGTGGTACTAGAGATATTGTAGCTGATGTTAGATGGATCTTGGCTGAAAGCAGGGAATACCAGAGGAATGTCTGTGATTCATTGACTATGCAAAGGCATTTGACTGTATAGATCATAACAAACTGTGGCTGACTCTGAGAAGAATGGGAATCCCAGAACACTTGATCGTTCTAATGCGAAACTTAGACCAGGAGGCAGTCGTCAGAACAGAGCAAGGGAACACTTCATGGTTCAAAATTGGGAAGGGCGTATGCCAGGGATGCATCCTATCTCCATACCTTTTCAACCTACATGCAGAACTGATTATCCGGGAAGCTGGGCTCTATGAGGAGAAATGTGGGGTCAAGATTGGTGGATGATTTATCAATAATCTGCATTATGTGGAAGACACAACCCTGCTTGCTGAAACTGAAGAGGACCTGAAGCGCCTGCTGCAGAGTGTCAAGGACTGCAGCCTACAATATGGATTGAGGCTCAATGTCAAGAAGACAAAGATTCTCACCACTGGACCAATTGGCAGCAACAGGATGGATGGTGAAGAGATTTAGATTGTATACAGCTTTAGTTTGCTTGGCTCCATAGTCAACAGCCTTGGCACCAGCAGCCAGGAAATTAAAAGGCGCATTGCCATGGGAAAGTCTGCTGTTAGGGACCTCTCCAAAGTGCTGAAGAGCAATGGTATCCCTTCGGAGACTAAGGTGCTTCTGATACAGGCCATGGTCTTCACAATCACCTGTTATGCATCAGAGAGTTGGACAATGACAAAGAAGGATAGAAGGAGAATTGATGCCTTTGAGCTGTGGTGCTGGAGAAGAATACTGAGAATACCATGGACTGCTAGGAAAACAAACAGATTTGTCCTGGAAAAGGTTAAACCGGGTGGCTCCTTGGAGGCAAGGATTCTGAGGCTCCCTCTAACATACTTTGGACATGTTGTGAGGAGAAACCGGTCCTTAGAGAGGGACATCATGCTTGGGAGGGTGGAGGGACAGCACAGGAGAGGAAGGCCCTCTATGAAGTGGATTGATTCAGTGACTGGGATAATTGGGATGGGAGTGTTAGAGACAGTGCGATTGGCACAGGACAGAGCGGAGTTTAGGGCTGTTGTACATAGGGTCGCTATGAGTCGCAGGCGACTCGACGGCACATAACAACAACAACAACAATCTTTATAAACTGTTGTTGAGTTTAGTGATTAAATGTTTATACAATTTGTTTAGCTGAAAAAAATTGCAACTGAAGAGTATCATTTTTATATTATGAGTAGGAAAGTTTTCAGATTGGCTAGTATTTTAATTGTAAGTGTTGTATACAGCTTACCTAAAGTTGAGAAATGCTATCAGTATACCAGTATGTACTTTTTATATTTCAATTTTTATATACTTTGAAATTGTACTGTAGAACAATTGTGTGTTCCTTACATATATCATATTGTCTCTATGATATAAAATGATTTGATTAAAAAAGTAATAATTATTCTCTATCTTCACAGATCAAGTAGATAAATGTATTGATCTCCTTCCTATTTTGGCCAACTTTGAAGTTGTTTATCCATTGGGATGTTATTTTGCTAAATAAATTTCCTCTAGTGTCACATAACATTGGATTATTTTAAAAATACCACCATGAGGATAGTAAGGAGAAAACTTCTTACCTTTTGTTTCCTCAGTCCCTATGATTAAGAATCATTTCCTTCTGTTGAAGCCAATAGATGCATAGTCTTTCCTTCCTTGGATGTGGTAGCTGTTTCTGATGCTTCCTCTCTGGAATAGAACCCCGATTCCCCATCAACTGTGGTCACCATGGGCAGGCCTGGTGACTACCATGGAAGGCACATGCTGAGCTAGTCAGTATAGGTCACGTGCATTCCCAGACATCAAAGGGCATCACAGACCTGATATTGCTCAATCTCAGGCGGCTGAATGCCACTTGTCCCTCTAAGAAAAAATGTACTTGGAAAAATTTAGAGTGTTCAAAGCAGGCCAGAGCTTCCTGGATACTGCAGATAGAAATAATGGCATAGGATCACAGTTCCATTTTGTTCATTTTTGGAACTGAGACCATGATTAAGAGGGACAGTTGGGGTCATTTTTCTTGTGCCACTAGAGGTGAATTTCTTAGACTGCTCAAGACAGACCAGAGTGAAAGCATTTGTGAAGGATGTTTTCCTTAATGAAGAGTGAAAGTGGTAGGTTCGAAGACAATTAGATACCGTCATAGAGTCAAGCATCAATAATGCTGTCTGGTACTGCAGCAGAGTTATTCTCATGACCCACCAGGCAGCTTCCAGGAAACCAAAGTCTTTGGGTTCCCGGCGGAGTATGGTTGCAAAGATGAAATAATCTCTATTGAGAAAGCAAAAACTGTGACAGTTCAGAAACTAAGGAAACTTGGGGAAATAGAAAGCAACTTGTATAAGATTTATGAGTGAAAATGAAGCCGGAACAAACAGAACTGAAATGAACAAAGCACTACCACAAAAAGTAGAAGCAGTACAAAATGTTGTTTGATTCTAGGTAATATCAAATCAAAGAGAAACCAGAGGCAATTTGCAAGATGGGTTCATGATTTTCCTGTTTAGGAATGTTGTTGTTGTTAGACATCTGATAGCAATCTTGTGTACAATAGATCAAATCCTTGTCCAAATTTATACTATGTATATTTATACTATGCTCATAACTGGCTCTGCCTAATAACATGCTCAGAGTATATGCGACAAAGTCTTACCATCCTTAACTCTTAGGAATCCTTGGGCTGCACTTCTTCCAAGACAGATTTATTGGTTCTTTTGGCAGTGAATAATATATTCAAAACTCTTAGGGCACCATAATTTGTGCATCCTGTGTCTCATTCCTGTTAAAAACTATGATTGTCTACCTTTACAGAGATATAAAATAGGTGAGTTACAAGATATATAACTGCTAAAGTTAAATGGATCTTGACTGGAAGCAGAGAACATCAGGATGTCCATTTGCATTTTATAGACTATTGAAAAAGCATTTGACCATGTGGATCATAATAAATCATGGTTAACATTGAGAAGAAAGAGAATGAGAATCTCAGAATACATGTTCATGCTGTTGTCCAAACAGAACAAGGGAACACCGTCTCTAGGATGAACCTGTTTGTTGTCCTAGCAGTCCATAGTATATTCAATACTCTTCTCCAGCACCACAGCTCAAAGGCATCAATTCTCCTTCTATCATCTATAGTCATTGTCCAGCTTTCTGATGCATAGCAAGTAATTGCAAAGACTATAGCCTGGATTAGGTGTGCCTTAGTCTCCAGGCTACCATCATTGCTCTTCAGTTCTCTGTTGAGGTCCCTGACAGCAGACTTTCAGAATGCAGTTCATCTTTTGATTTCTTGGATGCTGTTACCAAGATTGATTGTGGATTTTTGATTGTGGTATTTGTACTTAGACTCCTAAACTCAAGAGATACTTGCCACAGCATAAGAAACTGGCAACAGTATGAGATGTTCAGAATCCCAGAAGATTTGAGATCTTAGCCATCATATCAAGGGCTGGATTGGCAAGAAAAGGATTGAATGACATGAGTGAGAGTACAAGGGGATGCTTGTGGATCCAGGGAAAAGGTGTGTCAAATCACACATGTCAATTATAGGGAGCAACACTGAATCTATTAGTTGCTTCTATAACTTGAAAAATGTCTTTGATCTGCTCCTTTCTGTAAAATGATTGTCTACCATATATTGTTCTAAATATGAGCATTCAAATTAAGACAGAGTACGAAGAAGGACTGGCCATCCATTTCTGAAATAACAGACCTTTGAAAATTCTGTATATTTAGAACAGCAGATATGGCAGCTGAGGCTGAGCCCTCAAATATGGAAACACAGAGGAGGAACAGCTGTAAACAGACACTAGTGATTGGAAAATGGAATGTGAGAAGCATGAAACAGTAAAATTGGACATTGTTAAGAAAGAAATGGAATGCATAAATATTGACATACTGGGCATTGGCAAAATGAAATGGACTGGAACGGGACATTTTGAATTAGACAATCATATGATCTACTATACCAGAGATGAAATTATGAGGGGGAACTGGGGTTGTTTTCACAGTTTAAAAAGTCATTTCTAGATCCATCTTGAAATATAATGTTGTTAGTGACAGGATAATATCCATACACATACAAGGAAGTCCATTGGATACCACTATCATTCAAATATGTGCACCAACCACGAGAGCCAAAGAGGAGGAAATAGGTTTCTAACAACTTTTGCAGCAAGAAATCGATTGAACATGCAATCAAGCTACATTAATAACAATAGGTGACTGGAATGCAAAAGTTAGAAACAAGGAAGAAGGATCAGTAGTTGGAAAATATGGACTTGGTGAGAGAAATGAAGCTGGAGAAATAATGATGAAATTTTTCACAATCAATGATTTATTCATTGAAAATACTTTTCATAAGAAACACAAACACAGCCTATACACATAGATTTTACCTGGTAGTATGTATAGGAATTGGATAACATCTGAGGAAAGAATCTCTGTAGAAGCTCAGTATCTGCTGTGAAAACTAGACCAGGTGCTGATTATGGATGAGACCACTCATATGCAAGTCCAAGCAGAGGCTAAGAAACAAACAACACTAAAACAGAAGCAGTTAAAAAGTAGCTTGAGTTACTTTGGTGGCCTAAAGCTTTTTTCTGATTTGCATGGAGATTTTCTTGGCTGCAGTGTGTACAGCAGAGGATCATCAGTCTTTTCTATTAGCAGGGGCCAACTGTTGATAGAATGGGAATTTGTTATCATTCTTCTCTCTTGAGACTTAAGGTCTAAGTTAGTGAATCTTAAAAGTTACAGGGTCTTTTTAAATTTGGGTGCTGTTTTTTTTTTAACCTCTGGCTGAAAATTTAAAATGAGTAGAAAATAAGGAAAAGAGAAACAAAACAAAATTTTTAAACTTATTTTAATTAATGTAAAACCATATATATCTATTAGTTACCTTTTATAAACTTTTCTGTTTATTACTGCCCTCTGTAGTGGCTGTTAATTGAGGAAGGGGAAGGGAGAAGGAGCTTGGTGGATTTGCTTTTGTGCTTTGGTCTGGAGCACTAAGGGAGGAAGGGAGGATTGTATGAGAGATTATCTGCTGGGTTGGGAGAAGGAGGAAGAAGAGAGGTGATGTTTTATGTGAGGTCAGGGTGGGAAAATGAAGAGAGTGATATTTTAGTTGCAGAAGATTTCTTCTTAAGATTTCCCTTTAAATAGGAGGTTAGTTATGAGAAGTTAAAAAACTGAGTAGGATGGAGAGAAAAAGATAGGGAAGGGGGAGAGAGAGAGAGATGGAGAGTGAAAAAGTTACAAAAGTTACTGGCTGGGTCTGGGTTGGTGGGGTTGACCAAGAGTGAGTATAGGAGAGGAAGAAAAAAGAGGGGATAGTAGGAACTGAGAGGAGTTTTAATGTGAGAAAATTTTTGTTCTGAGGTTGGTTTTGTGTATTGTGAGAGCAGTAGGCAATGGTGAGTGATCTACCAGATTAAAGCTGGGGGAATTTAATCAGGAAGGGAAGAAGGCTTAGAATGAACTAAAAGAATAAGATAAGGACAGCAGTTTTGACAGAAGGATGAGAGCAGAGGGCAAAGAAGACCTGGACATAGAGGTTTTCAGATAATTTGCCATTGTGTTGGTACAAATTGTCAAGGTTTCTGAGAGTGTTAAAATTTAGTGTCCCATTTTAAATCTATTGAGACACATTATCTAAGTAATATTGCAGCCATGCTGTGTTACAAAAGAATACAAGTCTTTTGGGCTCACAATAAGAGAGTATCAAGGCAGTAGAGGAGACACCCCAGTTGAGTGTACTGAGAAGGGTGGGATCGGCTGGCTCCTATGATCTGGAAGGGAGGTAAGTAGTGGGGGCTTCCAGAGGGAGACATAAGGGAAAGAGGCAACCCTGTTTCCCTTTTGTCCTCAAGGAGGAAAGGTCTGCTCACAACGTGGGCGTCCCTACCATCAGGAGATAGAGCGCCAGATCCGTCTGGCCTAGTACTAGGCCTTTTAGAGTCCAAAGAAAGCAGAAGACACAAGAGAGAACTATCCAAGTGCCGTCAAGTTGCTTGTAACTCATAGTGACGCTATGTACAACAGCCCTGAAACTTGCTCTATTTTGTGCCAACTTGTCTGTCTCTGACACACCGAACCTCATTGCTCCAGTCATTGTATCAATCCATCTTATCAATGGTCTCCCTCTCTTTCTTTGTCCCTCCACCCTTCCAAACATGATGTCCCTTCCCAAGGACTGGTTCCTCCTAGCAACATGCCCAAATATGTCAGACGAAGCCTCAGGATCCTTGCTTCCAAGTAGCAATCTGGCTTCACCCTCTCTAGCATGAATTTGTTCTCCTGGCCATCCATGGTATATTCAACACTCTACTCCATCACCACAGTTTAAAGGCATCAATACTCTATCATTACTAGTCATTGTCTAGATCTCTGATGCATAGCAAGCAATTGTGAAGACTATGGTCTGGATCAGGTGTAACTTAGTCTCCAGACTGACGTCATTGCTCTTCAGTACCCTGGAGAGGTCCCTGATAGCTGACTTTCCCAATGCAATTAATTTCTTGATTTCCTGGCTGCTAGTACCAAGAGTATTGATTATGGAGCCAAGTAAAATAAAGTTGTTAACAATCTCAATCTCTTCACCACCTATCTTAATGTTAACAATTTGCCGAGTGGTAAGAATCTTTGTTTTCTTGATATTAAATGTCCATTACTCACCCCAATCTGGTCCAGTATTGTTCAGAAGGCCAGCAATGGCAAAAGGCAGAAAGCCCCAGAGAAAAGCATTCTCTCAGCAGTTCAAAGAGGGGCAATCAAGAGGTGGATCAAGCCCGTGGAGGAGTGAAAAGAATTAGGATGGTCCAGGAAGTCCTAGACACCTTTGGGCCAGGAGAGAGGGAGAGGCCACATAGAAGAGAGACAGAAGGCAATTTTGCAGAATTTCCAGAGGACCTCAATATGGAATCAGGGCAGATTAAAGTCCCCCTCATGTATGTTTAGGATACAAAAATCATTTCTCTGAAGAGACAACAGTTTCCAGGTCACTTACTAGCATCCACTTAGCTTTTTAGTAACCTAAGGAGAGATCCTTAGTCTCTGCAGTCTAGGCTTGCAAGGTGGTGGGGGCGGGGTGGGGGGAGAGAAAGTTAGTGAATCAGAGTTTGTTGCCTCCAAGCAAAGGCCACTCTTGGGTTTTGGAACCAGAAATGTAAGGCTACCAAGGAAGGAAAGAACCTAGTTCAGATCAAGAAAGAATATTTATTGAGGAGAAACTGCTGGGCTGTCTCCAAAGTAGAAACCAGCATATACTTAGAGTGAAGTTTTATATTGTGTTACAAAGAAATTTGGCAGCTGCTTGTTACAAGATAAGGAAACATATCTGGGGTTGTAGATAGTTATTCTTGGGGGAAAGAGGAGGAATAGTTTTGCATCCCTAACAGAGATAAACAGAGTTGGAGCTGCTGCTTCATGTGGTTTGATTGTTTTTGTGGCTGTTCTTGGAAAGGAAGGAATAACAACTCCACAGCACTAACAGAAAAGAGATAGAAATTGTTGTTAAAAGAGACCAGTACTTGGCAAAAGGCATCATGCTTAGGAAGGTCAGTGAGGGAAGGGAAGACCCTCAATGAAATGGATTGACAAGATGACTAGACTTGAGTATGTCAGATAGGGTGAAAATTGTGCAGGACAGGACAGGATCAGATCAATTGTTCATAGGGCCACTGTGAATCATAGTCGGTACAGTGACTGTACTTCTTCCATCTTCTTTTCATGCTTCCTGGATCATTCAGTATTCTACCCATAGCATCCTTAAGTACTGCAACTCAAGATTTGAGTTTGGTTTTCATTATTTTCAGCTTAAGAAATACTGAGTGAGTTTGATTCTTTGGATTTTCCAACTCCAGCTCTTTACATATTTCATTATAATACTTTGCTTTGTCTTTGTGAGCTGCCCTTTTAAATCTTGCTTTGTGTTTCTGAGCTGCATTTTGACATCTGTTCAGCTCCTTAACTTCTTGATTTCTTCCATTTGCTTTGGATTGTCGTCACTCCAGTGTAATACGCAGAGTCTCTTTGGACGTCCATCTCAGTCTTTTCTTCTTCCTTTGTCTGCATTTTTAAAACTTCATAGCTCAAAATCCAAAAAGGAGTGCATCAGTGATGTACTCTACACTTTTTCAACCTGTATGCAGGTGAAATAATTTGAGAGGCTGGACTGTATGTGGAGGAGTGTGACATTAGGATTGGAGGAAGATTCATCAACAACCTGCATTATGCACATGATACAATCTTACTTGCTGAAATCGAGGTGGGTCTGAAGCATTTGCTACAGAAGGTCAAAGGCTATAGTTTGCACTATGGACTTAATCTCAACATTAAGAAAACTGAATGTATTGCCACAGTGGAATACTATGCAACACTGAGAAGCAATGATTTCAGAAAATACTACATGACTTAGGAGAGACTGGAGAGCATTATGCTGAGTGAGCTAACTCAGTCTTAAGAGGACAAATATAGCATAAGACCATTATTGTAAAAATAGAAGAATAACTAATAAAACATGTATAGGGACCCAAGTGATGAAGGAAGGGGTGGGAGGGAAAAAAAGAAAAGAAAATAAAGATTGATTCTTACCACCTGGGCCAAAAGGCAGCATCATTGTAGATGGAAAAGAGACAATTTCAGATTTGTCAGTTCCATTATCAACACTTTTTGCACCAGCAGTCAGGAAATCAAAAGACAAATTGTGTGAGGGAAATCTGCTGTTAGAGACCTCTCCAAAGTGCTAAAGAGCAAGGATGTCAGTGTAGAGCCTAAATTGTGCCTGGTCGAGGCCATGGTTTTAGAAGTCACTTGCTATTCAACAGAGAGCTGGAAAAGGGCCAAAGATTTTGTCATTGGTTCCTTTGAATTGTGGTGCAGGAGAAGAGTATGGAACATATCATGGACTGCCAAGAGAACTAACAGTTCTGTTCCAGAGAGGATGAAACCAAGCTCTTCCTTGGATGCAGGACTTTTGAGACTTTGTCTCTTATACTTTGAACTATAGCCAGGAGGGATCAGTCTTTGGCGAGAGTATCATGCTTGGAAGGGTTGAGAGACAGGACAAGAAAGAAAGAGCCCATATAAGATGGATTGACACAATAACTGAGGTAATAATGGTAAGTATGTCAGAGACGGTGAGATTGGCTTAGGATGCAGGGTTCAGAGCGATTGTGTATAGGGCTGCTATGAGTTGTAGTCAAATTGATGGCACATAGCAACAACAAGAACAACTGGTCTCTTGTGAGAAAGATTGGTTGCCTTTTGTTGTTGTTATGTCCCATCGAGTCACCTGTGTGACCCATAGAGACCCTTTGTACAGCAGCTCTGAACCCTGCCTTACCCTGAGCCAGTCTCACTAACTCCAACACACCAGCCCCCAGTGTCCCAGTCACTATATCAGTTAATAGCCTCCTCATACTGCTGGTCTTTACAAGGTAACATGGCAGTTTTGAGTTGGAGCCAATTCATAGCTCACCCTTTAGCAGGTTTTTAGAGAAAACAATAAATTGTGAAGCAGTGATAGCTAATCAATTTAACTTGGAGAAGGATGTCATGCTTGGAAGGGTAGAGGAACAGTGCAGGGGAACAAGATCCTTGACAGGATGGATTGACACAATAACTAAGATAATGGGAATAAGTATGTCAGAGCCAGTGAGACTGGCTTAGGATAGGGTAGGGTCCAGAGATATTATTCATAGGGCTGTTATGAGTCTCAGGAGACATGATGGCAGATAACAACAACAACAAATATAATACTCCTTATTCTTTTAAATATTCTTTTTTTTTCTTGAAATAAGATTCAGTTTTCACATCTCTCTTGTAATATTTTAGTGAGTAACAAATATTTGCCATTAGTGGATGAAGACAAGTTCTAATAAAGTAGATTAAATGGTAGTCTTTAAATTTTTATGAAGTTATGATTATCTCTGAATGGCCTTAAAAATCTTTGCAACAATTTTGCTTGAGCTTTTTGAGTTCATGAGAAAAAAGTTTGTTCCTTTTTGAGTGTTTTTGTCATGAATGTTGTTGTTCAAAGAGAAGAAAAATGTACAAGTAGCTTGACAAATTATGCAAGATTTGTTTAAAGGACCAATAATACTTTTAGTTACATTCTTTTCTTCAGCAATTATTTTGTTTTCCACCTGGGGCATTCTCCACAATTTCAGTTGGAATTTGTTTTAGTTCTATTCCCACAACAGATAACTCTTGGATTAGTATGTGACTGAGCATCTTTCACTTTAATTTATATAATTTGCACATATAATTCTGATAGAATTATTCATTATAAAGTGCACCTTTGGGCCTTCTAGTAGTCTGCCGTTTTTTTCCCCTCTGAATCCGTTGCTTTCATTTACCTGCAAATTTTTCCCATCTCCAGAGGCTTTTGCTGGTTATGTAAATACTTTTGTACAGATGTCTCATTACAAATGGTTCTAAAACATTGCACTCTCTTATTTCTTTACTACTTAGATTGGGTTTTGGAATTACCAAGGTAGTAAATTTTATTGGTCCTCCCTTCTGTCCTGATAAAATAGATATTTGCCATAGCTCTTTTATTCATTAGTAGTATAATTGCTGTAATAAACACCAACATGTTTGCATAGCATCCAGACTCTTAGAGATTTTTATTTCACTTAAATTTTTTTTAACTTAGAGTACAAGGTGTATTACTAATAAAGGTATATATAGTTAAAAATAATATAATCCTTACTCAACAGAATATTTAGAGCAACAACTGAAGATTGTGAATACATTTATGATGGCAATATAATCTTATTATTTTACTTTTATAGATAGCTATCAGTACTATGTGGTCACCCCTAGTATGGAGGGAACTTGTATGGCTTAGTGGTTAGGAGTTCCACTGTTAACCCAAAAATACTAGGTTCAAATTCACCAAGTGCTCTGCAGAACGTTGGGCAATCTCCTCTGTATGATTTACAGGCTTTAAAAACTACTGGTTTGAATACACCAGAAACTCTGCTGGAGGAGGGGCACTCTCCTCCTGTACCATTTGGATCAGATTTGACGGTATACACACACAAAAATAATAAAAAATGAAAATTAAATTAAAAAGAAAAAAAAACTACTGGAGGCTTAGTTTTTAATTGGTTTCTACTTGAAAGTACATAGCTAACAACAACATTAAGGAAGGTGAAACTTACTCTCGCATCCTTTGGGCATGCTCTCAAGGAGAGGTTAGTTTCTTGAAAAAGGTATTATTTTGGGGAAGGGGAAGGATCCGAGAGATAGAAAGGAAATCCCTTAGCAAAATAAATTCACACAGTGAATGTAGCAATAGTCACGGGCATACCAGAGATAGTGAGACTGGCACAGATTAGAACAAGATTCAGGTCTGCTGCTTATAGCTTTGCTCTAAGTCGAAATCTACTCCAGGACACCTAACAACAACAATATTGTATATTCTATTCTGGTTGCATAGTCTGTAAAGAGTCATGCTGCTAGCTCAAAAAGTCATGCCACTTTCTTTCTCTCTCTCTCTCTTTTTTCTTAAAAAATTTATTTACCAAGTAAATTATTTTCCTCTTTTTTTGTTATGCAGATTTCCCCACACACGTTTTTTTTCATTGACATTATGTTTCATAAAATCATTCCCATACATTGTGCTTTATAAAGTTAATCACCTTTGCACTATGCCCACCACTACCTAGTCTTTCCAGGTCCCTTCTGGATCTGTCTTATTTCCTTTACCCCCTCCCTCCAGCCACCAAATTGTGCAACCATGTGATTTTCCCCCTACCCATATTTATCTTTCTGTTCTTACTCCTTTCCCCTTTGGATCCTCTATTTATCCTTCTATTTTTACAATAATGTCTTATGCAGGATTTGCCCTTATGAAACTGAGTTAGTTAACTCAGCATAATGCTTTCCAGTCTCTCCCAAGTTATGTAGTGTTTTTAAAAATTGTTGCTCTTGAACGCTGCATAGAATTCCATCATGTGAATGTACCACAATTTTTCAATACATTTGATTGTGGTTGGACATGTGGGCTCTTTCCATGTTCTTGCAATGGTAAATAATGCTGCTGTGAACATTGGTGTACAAATCTCCGTTTGTATCTCAGTTCTAATGTTCTCGGGATATATTCCTAGTAGTGGAATTACTGCGTCATATGGAATTTCTATGTTCAGCTTTTTGAGGAAACATCAAACTTCCTTTTGGAGTGCTTGCACCATCTTACAATTCTAACAACAGTGTATGAGAGTTCCCACCTCCCCACGTCCTCTCCAACATTTATTGCTTACTCTCCTGCTAAGCTTTTCCACTGCTACTGGGATGAGATGGTATCTTACTGTGGCTCTAATTTGCATCTCTCTTCTAGCCAGCGATTTTGATTATTTCTTCATGTGTCTGGTGATCATCCGGATATTTTCATCTTTAAAACCATTTCTATCTAGAGCTTTGAATCTACCAGACACTCTGCAAGAGAACAACAAGGAATTGGCTTCTATGCTATTTACAACTTGGGAAACACAGTACAGGGTCAGTTATAAATCAGTTTGGGTCTATGGAATTATGAGGGGGTTGTTTTGAGTCATCTCTCTAAGATGTTTGCGTTTTCATGATACTGTGTAATGTAAACAAAAAATAGTATGTGGAAGCTTTCAACTATGTTTAACCTATCAATCACTTAAGGCTCATTTGACTAGTGCCCTACTCTTTAGTTATCTATTCCCATGTTTCTGTCCTTCAAAGACTGGGCTCTTGGAGGGTAGGGATTTACCAAGAATACAACAGATAATCAATTTATGTTTAAGAAAAAAACTCATAGCAATAGAGTTGCAATCTCTTCATAGCTAATCATCCAGTGGGTTTTCTGAGAGTGGGTAAATGGCATTGGAAGAGATTGTCCATCATTCTCCCATCGAGCCACTGGTGGATTCAAGAGGTAACTTTGGGTGAACAGTGCAACTCCCTTCAGGCTAGACCTCCACTCCAAGAAAAAAAAAGAGAGAAAGACGATAGAGGTGAGAAGGAACGAAGGAAGGAGGAAAAGAAGGAATGAAGGAAGGAATTCATGACATTGTGGATAAACAGTCTTTATAATACAACAATTAATGCTTGAGAAAGAGAAGGAAGGCAGGAGGGAGGGAGGGAGGGAAGGAACATTGTGTATATTTAGTCTTTAATATATAACTGGGTTTATGAGACTTTTTTCTCCACTACCCTCTTTCATTCCTTTCTTCTTGTCTTTTTCTACAAAAATTAGAGCTTAAAAAAATCTCAGAGCATGTCACTCTATATTATATGCAAAATGTATTGACTATGCTTTTTAAAAACTGGGACGTTTGGATCATATTAGAGAAATACTAAGATTTTATAAAGGGCTAATCAGACTTGAATATTTGGTCTGATCCGGGAAGAAAACATCTTTACACATTAGGTGTGTTTAGTAAAGGGAACTTGTTCTGAATAAATAGGAAACTGTGCAAATTGGTGACTTTTTCTCATAATATCTTCTGATCTATGTTGAATTATATTATGTAATATTAATATCCTGGCGGACAATGTGACATGACTCATATAGTATTGAATATGAATGAGTTTAACTAAAGAGCTGAATGAAATACAGCAAAGAAACAGCATCATAATGTCGGTATTTATTCTTGGGACAGATGTAATTATCAGGAGGAAATAAGCCAATATGTGTAATAGGAAGGAACTAGTTTGAGGAATTGCTGGGTAGCAGTTATATTTTATTTCCTTGATAATATAATATTCTACTGTAAAGTAAGGAACAACATCTGAAAGAAACTTTTCATAACCCTAATTTTTACTAGTCTCAACATAACTTAAATGTTAAAATGAATTCCCCTTAGTGTTTGCCCTAAAGGAAACTTGGAGTAATTCTTTCCATATAGTGTGAATTTAATTCTTTTTAACAGAAGAACTACCTGGGTATGCATAAAGGCAATGACAGAAATAGGGATGGTTTACTTTAATGGCATTGTTGTTGTTGTTGTTGTTGTTGTTGTTAAGTGCCATCAAGTCATAGACAAGTCATAGCGATCCTATGAACAAAAGACCTGAACACTTGTATAACTTTGATCATTTCACCAAATTCATAGAGTTTCTAGAGGCAAGCTATTTCAGAAGTAGATGCCACTCCTGCATCTGAGCTTGTTTTAATCGGGGAGCTCCACCAAACACTGTCCGCCATGGGTAACCATTATCACATTTGACACATCAGTGTCACAGTGTTTCGCATCACAGCAACCACAAGTTACCTCTGTACAGCAAATGGACAGACCAGTGCTATACAATTTAGAATAATGTTTAACCAAAACAAGAAAAACCAGGCCTGAGGGCCGTAGATTAAAATCACCCACCTTTGACTTGGTAGCATCACTTTTCTATCCACTAGGCCAACAAAGGTCTCTCATTGTCATTGTTCCTGAAATATCATTGACAATACTCCACAAGAAGAAAATTCAATCTATACAGGAGTTCTACAGGACACGTCACCTTCCCTTGGAGACAGTAAACTTAAGAGACACTGCTCACAGCATAAAAATTGTCAGCAGTTGATGTATTTGGAATCACAGAAGCCAAGAAAACTTCAGATTCAAGCTGTCAGATCATGAGTTAGACAATTGAAGATAATTTCTGAAGGGATTTGGTAGAAGTGAAGGGGTATCCCGGTGGAGGGTGGAGCTGGGAAATAAGTGGGTCAAGGCACTGGGCTAAGGGCAGG
>NW_006399848.1:9098671-9109977 GCF_000299155.1 Elephantulus edwardii
GACGGCACATAACAACAACAACAATACTCCACAAAGGGAGCTCTCGTGGCCTAGTCCATAGTGTCCAAAGGCTGCACCTTTACGGGGATATCAATCCATCAGTGGCTTCATGGGAGAATGATGAGCAATATCTTTTCATTTCATTGACAACCTAACAAGCCCAGTGGAGGGTTAGCTGTGAGCCAGTTCCAACTTGATAGCAAGAAGAAAGAGAGAAAGAATAATTGGCAAAATTACTAAGACCAGATCTTCTTGATATTATTTTTTGAGTTGATTACCCTATTTGCACCATGCAATAGAAAGGAATTCTGTACCTATATCGTTTATATTTGGGTTTTCCCCCTTTCTAAATGGTTATTTTTTAATGTTTATTTTAGAGAACTGATTGCAATAGAAAAGAAACATTCATTTTCCTGTGCTTCAGTCTAATCATTGATAATGTTTTTGCTGTCCTGCAACTCAAACTACTAGAAGAATGATTTCATTTTCTCAGTTTTCTTCTAAGCTTGCCTTATATATACCCCTGTCTGGTTCTGAAACACCTCAAATGATCGAGTCAGAGTTCAGGTCAACCCTAGGCCATTATTCACTAGCTACAAGATGTTACTACTTCAACATCAACTGATGGAGATAAGCAAGCCACGAGTTGTATTTCAATAGTGGCCTAGTTGGAAGGGAGTTACAGTGTCAAATCCAAGTCAGGTGGTTCAAATCTACTAGATGCTCCTCAGCAGAAAGAGGGACAATGTTCTCCCATGCAATTACAGCCTCTGAAAATCCACTGGACAGTCAACTATGATACACTTCCAAGATTGAACTTCCAGCATTGAACAACATAACAGTAGTAGAATGGAAGTCAATTAATGCAAGCAATTAATGCATTTCGCTGCAAAACAAAAAGTTGGAGGTTTGAGTCCATCTAAAGGCACTGTAGAAGAAAGACTTGCCTATCTACTTAGAACGAATCAGCCAATGAAAAAACCTATGGAATGCAATTCCACTATAGAATTCCACAAAATCACTATAGGATTACTTTGAGATGGACATTGACACTATAGCAACTGCTTTCATAGAATGAAGTAGAATGAAAAATTCAGATAATTTTTTATTATAGTCATAATTTCAGCAACAATAAACCCCATTGCTATCATGGTAACCCTCCGAAGTTTTAAATGTTTGCAGGAGGAGACTATTTCTCTTTCTTCATTGGAATCACTGCGGGATTTGAACGGCCAAACTTTAGTTTAATAGTCCAATATGTAACCTCCTATGAAATCAGGGCTCCTTAATCCTGTCCAAATTTGTCTGGAAAACGTGGTTTGGACAAACTGATTCTGCATCCCCACACCCAGGTTTACCTCTCTTCTTCATTTATAAAAAAAAAAAAATCCCATGGAGAAATTATAACATTTAAGATACCCCCTTCCCTCTTGCACCAAACTGTTTTCCTAAAATTAACATTCATAATTCTTTAAGCTTTTAATTGTCCCTGCAAGCCTGCCAACATTAAAAGTAATCAGAGCAAGTAATTGAGAAGGCTCAATATTTAAACTAAAGAAATATAGGCAAAAGAATTTATTTCAGATATCATGGAATAAGGGTAACAGGATAGTTACTGATCTGTACAGTTTGGTAATATAAGATGTCTATTTAAATTCATTAATTCTGATTCAATATATCCTCAGTTTGTGAAAATATTTTGTTGAAGGTTAAAAATGCAGCCCAGTGGCAAGCCAGAATCTATCAACTGTATAGGAAATTTAAGCTATCATTTATTCCTTTAGGAGCTGATAGCATTTTAAAGATAAGATTATGTTGCATCTGTTACACATTTTAAACACATGTTAATTGGACCTAGTGGTTATTTAGTGTCATGGAAATATTTATTGTGTCTTCCTGCTTATGGGACTGTTGCAGGCAGTGAGCTGAGAATAAACCCTTAAGTCTGAGAGACAGAGAAGTAATTACTTATTTGTCTCATATGTATATGAAATAAATAAATACGTGCGGAGTTATTATACTATCTCTAAGTAATATTTCATTTTGCTTTGCTTTCTGATTGATAGGCATATGAAGAAAAAAGATTTAAATCCAAGTGACATCAGAAGAAAGCTTGCAAAAGATGTCATTTCCCTAGACTTACGATACTAAATTATAAGGAAAGATGGATCTGATTGCCGGCAACAGTGTGAAAAGCAACACTAATCCAACAAGTGGAGCTGAGGAAGTGCTTTCCTGCATAGGCTAGTGACTAATTCATACTATATGTGATTTTAAGAGATGATGATTATGATGATGAAATTGGCTGTGCATTGAGTTCTTTGCCATCTCAAGCACTAATAATTCATGCCATCTTCATAATAACTTTACTGGGTAAATTAGTACTTTCATCAACTTTTATTATCATTCCTACTAAACAGTTTCTACATGTTATTCTGAATCCATTTTGAATTTCTGGCAGTTCTCTGTATACTGCTACAAGTGCTTTTGATTTATCATCAGATAGATTTTATTTGCCTGGAGAATTAATTTAGTGTCTCTTCTGACATCCCTCTTGGTCTCTTATTCCTCCTCTGTCCTTGTAAATGATGTTTTGCAATTCTTCATGGATTATATTCTTGATATCCTCCCACAACTCATCTGGCCTTCATTCACTGGTGCTCAAGGCCTCAAACCTGTTCCTGAGATGGTTTTTAAATTCAAGTGGGATAGACTCAACGTCAAATTTTGGTTTCTTGTGGATTTAAATTTCTTTAGCTGCAGCTCAAACTGACATATGAGTAGTAGATGGAATGTTCTACAAGCCACAGTTGGCCTAGTTTTCACAGCTGATATTGAGCTTCTCCAGTGATTCTTCCCACAGATGTAATTAATCTGATTCCTGTGTAGACTATCAGATGAGGTCCTTGTGTATAACCACCATTTGTGTTTCTTATAAAATGTACTTACAATGAATAAGTCATTGATTTCACAAAATTCTATCATTCTAACTCCAGCTTCATTTCTGTCACCAAGCTCATGATTTTCAGCTACTGACCCTTCTTCTTTTTTCCCCAACTTTTGCATTCCATTCACTCATTTTATTAATGCATCTTGGTTGAATGTTTAATAGATTTCCTACTGCAAATGTTGGTAGAAGACATCTATTTCCTCCTCTTTGGCTCTGGTTGTTGATGCATATGTTTGAATGATAGTGGTATTAACAAATCTTCCTTGAATGCATTCCACAGACTGCAAAGAGAACAAATATATTTGTCCTGGACAAGGTGAAACCAAGTTGCTCCTTGGAGGCCAAGATTTGGAAGCTCTGTCTCACATACTTTGGGTATGTCTCCATGAGGAACCAGTCCTTGGAGAAAGATATTATGCTTGGAAGGGTAGAGGGACAGTGCAAGAGAAGAAGACCCAGGAGGAGATGGATTGACATAGTAACTGGAGTAATGGGGTTAGGTGTGTTGGAGACAATGAGATTGGCTCATGATATGACAGGGTTCAGAGCTATTGTGTATAGAGTGAGTCACAGTTGACTCAACAGCACATAACAACAAAAACAAGAAGTATAAATTATCTTATTTGATAATTTCTACATCCTGTTGGTTCACCTTTATTTGGATAGGGGACAAATATAGTTCTCTTTCCAGCTGAGTGGCCATAGTTCCCGCCATAAACGAGTGATCATATCCAGCATGTTCAGCTGTTGAAACAATTCATTTGATATTCTGCCTACTCCTAAAGCTTTTTTACCAATGTTTTAAGTAAAACTTGGACTTTTGCTTCCATATAATTGGTTATTAATCATGTGTGAATTACTGAAATGGTTGAGTGTTGTCAAATTCTCTTTGGTACAATGATTCTATGTATTCCTTCAATCTTCTTTTGATGTTTCCTATGTTAGTTATGTGAGGTTTCCTTGGTAACATATTGGTAGAAATCAGGCAAAAGAAGGGCCAAGGGCCTGAGAAGCTAAAGGCCAGAGAGATATCAGCCTGCAGACACAAGTGAGAAGAGGCTGTTTTCATTGAAGAACTATAGTGTTAATAGTCTCTGATGCTGCATTTTAGCCTATTACTTCCCTTATAAATCTCATACCTTGGATATAGTCTGTGAGTATAGTCTGTCAATTCTGGGTAGCCACTGCAATGAATTCTCAAACCTATCAGTGTAGACAGGGATATGGGAGAGATTGCTAGTATCAGAATTGGAAAAATGAAATTACATTTTAAAAGGTCAGAGAGAAGAGGTATATCTGACCTCTTCATAGGAATCAGTCACAGGCTGTTAATATTGATTTTCTTTCTCATTCAAGAAGCGAAAGGAGATCAGATATCCCATGGCTACATTATTACACTTGAACAAAAGTAAAATACAGAATATGTGAGAGAGTCTTGCAAACCAGCCTGTAAAGGACAAACAACCCAGTAGGAAAAATAGAGGCAAGATATAAATGCATAAAAGAAGGAATCAAATGGTTATTATTTATGTGACAATATTTTCAAATCCTTAATAAAAAAATACAAAGTAAATGAGCTACTATTGTGTAACTAGCGCATTTGGGAATAACTTGGCAATTCTGATTAGATGAAACAATGGGTGTGGACAAAGTTGTGAAGTTCTCGGAACCCTCTCCAGCACTGTTGGAAGATTAAGTGCCCAACCATTCCAGAAAACGATTCAGATGTACTGTTTTTTCAGTCAGTCATGCACTCTGATCCCAAAGGCATGTGGTTCAAATTCACCAGCTGCTCCACAGGAGAAAGATGGGCAATCTCCTCTAATGCGATTAAACTGTCCCTAAAAAGCCCACTGGAGGGTAAGCTGTGGGTTAATTCTGACACTACAGTACACAACAACAACTAAACTCAAGAGGGAACTCTGGCAACTTAATGGTAAAGAAAGTGTACTGCCAACCCAAAGGTATGCGGTTCAAATCCACCAGTTGCTCCACAGAAGAGAGATGAACAATCTCCTTTAGTGCAATTTACTGCCTCTGAAAATCCACTGGAGAGTCAGCTATGAGTTGGTTCTGACTCCATGGTTACACAACTAATCTCAGGAGCGAGCCCTGGTGGCATAGTCTTCAGGGAGTTGCACGGCCTGCCAGCAGCTCCACAGGAGGAAGAGGAGCAATCTCCTCCCGTGTGATTTACAACCTCAAAACCCCAATGGGGGGGGGAAAGTTTATACAACCGATTCAAAGGCAAAGAATTTGAGTTTTCAGTTTAAGAACATAAAGCAAACACACAAGAAAACAGCCACTTCTGGTGGTGTTCCCTGAACAGTTTCACTTTCCCCTCAGAAGGACTTACTGAAGGAGTAGGAATTAGAAATAGACATTACATAGTTCTCTGTATTTTATCATCTCAGTGTCACTTAGCACATCTCTTGAAAGAAAGGCCAAAGTTCTTAAGTTTTTCCTTTATATTAAAATCTTTCTCCTCTGGAAGACAGTGTTGTTTTTTTTGTTTGTTGGTTGGGTTTTGTTTGTTTGTTTGTTTGTTTGTTGGGGTTTTTTAAGTGGTTTTGGTCATTGCTGGACAAATTACAAATTGACAGAGCAGATTATACTGATCGCTGTTAGGTACCATGGAGTCAACTACAACTCAGCAATCCTATGAAAATGGACATGAACCTAGCTCTTTCTTACACCATCCTTATCTTCTCTGATATGCTCCAGCCCAGTGTTACACTGTGTCAGTCCAGCTTATTGAGGGACTTCTTCTCATTTCCTGACCCTCCACTTTTCCCAGTGTCTTTGTCCATGGACTGGCTTATCCTGATAACATGCTCAAAATGCTCAAAGTATGTCAGGCAAAGTTTGCCCATCCTTGTCTCTAAGAAGCACCTTCCCCGCCCCCCCCCCACTTCCTCCAATACAGACTTGTTTATTCTTTTGGCAGTCCATTCCAAGGGATTATGCATATTGCTTTAAAATGCTACTACTATTTAACTTAAGGGAGCTCTGGTGGTCTTGTGGTAAAAAGTTGCACGGACAACCTGAAGGCATGTGGTTCAAATTCACCCAACTGCCCCATGGTATTAAAATAGGCAATTTTCTCTCTGAGTTACTCTCTCTGAAAAGCTGTGAGAGGGTTAGCTATGATTCAGTTTTTCTCAACGGCACTTAACAACAACAGTTTAATTCAATAGCTTAATAATCTCCAGGAATTGTTTTCTAATTCTAATCTCTAAATGAAAGAAGAACTAACACAGAGATATTATACACAAAAAGTTAACCACAATATTAATAGAATAGCAAAAAATTAAAAATTTAAATAAGCAATAAAACATTAAAGAAAGTGTAGCACTTTTATTTGTGAGAATTCTATTAAGTAACATGAAACATTCTAAATTTATCAATTCATGGAAAGACATATACTAAATTTCAGAAATAATATGCTTAAATATAAATAGTGAAGGAGAAACCATATGGAAATCAGTTTTTATTATTTTCACATTCTTATTTTATGAAAGAATATAAATAATATAGATTATTTTAAATTATAAATATACTGAGAGTAAGTAAAATCTTGTAGAAACTATAGGATTTATTTTTTTATTTGTTAAAATATATATTTTCATTTCTCTAGTCAGTTTTTCAGAATAGAACATTTAGGCGTGTTGTCATGTGCTGTCCAGTCACCCGTGACTCATACCAACACTATGTACAACAACTCTGAAGTCTACTCTACCCTGAGCTGATCTCACTGACTCCAACACACGGACCTTCATTGTCCTAGTTACTATATTAGTCGATCTCATCCGGGGTCTTCCCCTCCTGCACTGTCCCTCCACCCTTCCTAACATTATGTCCTTCTCCAAGGATCAGTACCTCTTGGCCACATGCCCCAAGTATGTGAGACAGAGCTTCAAAATCCTAGCCTCCAAGGAGAAATTTGGTTCCACTCTCTCCAAGACATATCTATTTGTTTCCTTGGTGGTCTGTGGTATGTTCAAGACTCTTCTCCAGTACCACAATTTAAAGGCATCAATTCTTTTTCTGTCATCCTTATTTATTTTTCAGCTCTTTGATACATAGCAAGTAATTGTGAAGTCCATGGACTGGATCAGGTGCACCTTAGTCTCTAGACTGACATGTTACTTTTCAGTACTCTTGAAAGGTCGCTGACAGCAGATTTAAATAATGCAATTTGTCTTTTGATTTCCTGACTGCTGGTGCCAAGAGTGTTGCTTGTGGAGACAAGCAAGCTGTAACTGTTAACAACCTCAATTTCTTCGCCATCCATCATGGTACTACCAATTTGCCCAGTGGTGAGAATCTTTGTCTTCTTCATGTTGAGCTTCAAAGCATATTGAAGACTACAGTCCTTGACCTTCTGCAGCAAGCACTTCAAGTCCTTCTCAGTTTCAGCAAGCAAAGTTGTATCATCTGCATAGCATAGGTTGTTGATGAGTCTTCCTGCAATCCTGATGTCACATTCCTCCTTATAAAACCTAGGTTCCCAAATGATCTCTTCTGCATATAGATTGAAAATATATGGAGAAAGGATGCATCCTTGATGTACTCCCTTCCTGATTTTGAACCATGCAGTGTTTCCCTGTTCAGCCATATTTTGGAAATTATCCAGAAATATTGAAGGTACCAATGCTACCTAGATAGGAGCACTTGTGACCTAGTGGTAAGAAGCTGCACTGCAATCCCAAAGGCATGAGGTTCGAATCCACCAGCTGCTCCATGGGGGAAAACCGGGTAATTTCCTGCTGTGTAATTAACTGCCTCTGGAAATCCTCCAGTGGGCCAGCTATGGATCATTTCTAACTCCATGGTACACAATAACAACATGCACTTAGATAGAAAGGATTTGATCAAAAGGAAGTGATCAAATTAAAAGTGGGTTTTATACCCTTTAAGTATAAAATAAAGGGAATTTAAAAGGCAACGAAAGCTGTGTGTTTGAAAAGCATAATCAGAGGCCTTTTACAAAAGGATATTTATTCTAATTTACACAGACAGTCTCAAGATGGATTGATATTTTAATTTACTGATCACAGTATCCAAGGCACTTGTCCAGTATCACATATGTTGTTGTACTTTCAGTAATAGTGAGATAAAGAAGCAGCTCTCTCTGATGATATTAAGTGGGGAATTTAGAGAAATTAAGTATATGAAGGCAAAGATCATAGTCAATCAAATACTGGTCACCTCCTGTTTTCTCTTATTTCTCCCCTGGAGTTTTTAACATACTATTCCCAATAACAAGAATACTTTCAGCAGTGTAACCATAAGGAGGATTTCTGATTAAGCAGGAATCACAGAACCTTTTCATTTGCAGGAACCAATCCTTTAATTCTCAAAATACAAAAATGAGCCACAAACTATGACGGATCTAGAAATGCAAACAGTGTTGTTGACTTTTTGTACTTAAATGATAAATGGCAGCAAACAACTAGTTCCATTTCAAGAGCAATTTCAGTGATGTGATTCCAAAGCTATCAGCTGGATCCTTAAGATGCTCAGACTAATGCTACTTATTCTTCCCTGCATACAAGGCTCTTGCCAGGCCATGTGTTTGTCTTGCTGAATTCTTCAAAGGACATGAAAATTGAAAGCATCCAGTCGCCAGCGAGTTGATTCTCAGTGTGACCCCATGAATGTTAGAGAATTGTGCTCTATAGAAAGCCTTACGCCCCCTCCACACCAGCAGCACCAAGTCTCTGCCTACCTGAAAACCAGAATGCTCACTTGGTCTTTTTTCAAAGATTTTTGCCTCAAGAAGGAAATGTTGTTAGGTGCTATTGACTCTATTTTCACTCACAGTGACCCCAGGAGAGAAAGTAGGGCTGTCTCCTAGTGTGGTCTTGCTCTTATCTTTACAGAAGCAGATCACCAGGGTTTTCTCCCACAGAGCCACTGAGTGAGTGTGAATTGTTACCCTTTTGGTTAGCAGAAGAACACTTAATGACTGTACCACCAGAACTCCTTAGGAAGTAAGCAGAGCCTAAAACAGTAATCGAGGTAACAATAAAGCAAGAATATCTTCCCACACTTTTACTTGCATATGACCAGGCAGAAATAATGTCAGAGTAGGTGGATTCCTTCATGGTCATTCAAAAGAAATTAAAAATAATATCATCCCACAATAGAAATAGTTGAGCTGTGTTTTCATGCAAAGTTTCCCAAATTGTAAGACTTCCTCAGTCACAGAAGAAATGCCTACTAATTTACCAGAGGTCTGGAATGAACAATGTCCATTTCAAAGGAAAAGTGAGCTTTTTTATTATTAATTTCAACGAACATTTACAGAGATTTTGGATTTCCGTTCATTCACTGTTGCACTTTTCTCCTCACCCACTGTCCCCACAACCCCCAGTTCGTTCTTCTCTTTGAAAAGTGAAAGTGAACTTTTAAGTCTGTGGTTCAGTATCAACTCCTTTTAGAAGGCAGAAAACATGGTACAACAGTGGAAAAATAGACACACGAATCTTCTCCTCTGTTGTTGCTAAATGTCATCCAGGCAACTGCAACTCATAGAGACACAATAAACAGCAGATCTAAACCTATCCTATCCTTCTCTGTCCTGCACATCCTCAGGATCTCTGATATGGGCAAGTTCACTGTTAGTGTCACAGTGTCAACTTACCTTGTTGAAGAGTTTCCTCTCTTTCACTGACCCTCCACCTTTCCCAGTGTGATATTTCTTTCGAATGACAGGCCTCCCTGACAACAGGCCCAATATATGTCAGACAAAATTTCACCAGTCTTGTGTCCAAGTACCACCTTGTTTTCACTTCTATGAAGACAGATTTGTCCTTTTGAAAGTTCATAAGATATTTAAAGCTTTTCTCCAACATTACAATTCAAAGGGATCAATTCTACTAACATCCTTATTCATTGCCCAACTTTAAGATATATATAAAGCAAGAGAAAATACTGTAACCTGTACCAGCACACATAAGTCTTTATATCATAGCTCATTAGTACTTTGAAGATGTTCTTTACAGCAGATTTTCCCCAAAGCAGCACATTCTGAATTCTTAACTGCTGCTCCCATGTATGTGGATTCTGGATCCAAGCAGAATTAAATCCTAGCCAACTTTAATCTTTTCTCACTCTACCTTGATGTTGCCTATGGTCCAGTGGTGAGAATTTTTCTTAATATTCAGATATAACCCATTTTGAAGAATGTAGTTTTTATATTCTTCTCTAGATTATAATAAATTATATTAATTCCCTCTTCTCCTATTACTCTGTAAAGTTCTTTAGGAAAAAGAAATATTTAAAAGTAGAGACTTATTCAATACATTGCACATAGTAGATAATAAAAAAATGTTTATTACATGAATCCTTGGATAAAACTAGACTAAAGCCAAGAAGCTTTCAGTAGTATGAAAGTGAAATAATCAGGAATTTCAATTGTATGACACTGGCATATAATTTACTTCTAATATTGTATTTCTGTCAATTCCTCAATGCCCCACTCTCATGGTTTTAAATTTGAGAGAAAGAGAGAATAGGAAGGATGGGGTGGGGGACAAGAAAGAGAACACCAATAATGTACTTTGGTTTGAATTTGTGAGAAAAAAAGGAAAGTGACATTTTTCAAACTTTGTTCTTCTACTACTGACAGTTAATAATGTCACTGTCATCACAGAAGGCATGTTTAAAAGACATTTGAGAGTTCCATCCATCTTTCCCCCGATTTAACATAACATTTTAATTTTTATTCTCTCTGGGAAAGATTAAAACTCTGCCTCTATCATTTCTTGCCTCTCCATTCTCCAATCTAAAAGCAGAAATAGTAAATATGGTACAGAATATTTATTGTTTACAAAGACCAGAAACTGTTGTTGTTATTGTTGTTGTTGCTGTTGTGTGCCATTGAGTCAGAACTGCCCCTCCAGTGGGTTTTCAGAAGTGGAAAATCTCACAGAAGGAGATTGCCAACTTTCTGCCACAGAGCAGTGGGTGAGTCAATCCAAATGTCTTTGAGATTACAGCACAGCTTCTTAACACTAGGCTACCAGAGCTCCCTTTTGTGGACAGATGGCTGCAAATACAAATACACATACAAGCATTATTCACACTCTTCACACAGTGACTCCAACAATAGACTTGAATGTGTCAAAGTTTTTGAGGATGGCATAGGATAGGAAAGGTTTCAGATCTGTTGTTCATAGGGTCGTTATGAACTGTACTCAACTGGATGGTACCTAACAACAACAAATACAATAAGGATTTATATGAACACACACGCAAATATATATATAACCCAGATGTAACCCACTTTGAAGAATATAATTTTTATATTCTTCTCTAGATTATAATAAATTACATTAATTTCTTCTTC
>NW_006399848.1:9120347-9144727 GCF_000299155.1 Elephantulus edwardii
TCTTAAAGGGAATGCCTTTAACCTCTCTCCATTAAGAACAATGTTGGCTCAGAACAAGTAATTTTTAAGGTAGTGTAACCAGTGTACTCTTTAGAGATGGTTGTTGTTGTTGTTATGTACTGTCAAGTCACCTGTGACCCATAGAGACCAATAGCTCTGACCCCTGCCCTATCCTTAGCCAGTCTCACTAATTCCAGCCCTCCAACTCCCTTTGCCCCAGTTACTGTGTTAATCCATCTCATGTAAGATCTTCCTCTCCTGTGCTGTTTCTCCCCCCTTCCAAGCATGATGTCCTTCTTCAAGGACCAGTCTCTCTGGTCACATGCCCAAAGTATGTGAGACAGAGGTTCAAAATCCTAGCCTCCAAGGAGGAACTTGGTTTCACCCCCTCCAAGACATACCTATTTGTTTTCTTGGTAGTCCATGATATGTTCAAGACTCTTCTCCAGCACCACAACGCAAAGGCATCAATTCTTTTTCTGTCATCCTTAGTCATTGTTCAGCTCTCTGAAGCATAACAAGTAATTGCAAAGATCACAGCCTGAATTAGGTGCACCTTAGTTTCTAGACTGACATCATTGCTTTTCAGAACTCTGGAGAGGCCCCTGGCAGCAGATTTTTCCAGTGCTATTCATCTTTTGATTTTGTGACTGCTGCTATTGAGTGTTAATTGTGTGGTTGAGGATGGTAAAATTTTGTCTCACTTGGGACATATTTTCTGGAAGAACCAATCCTTAGAGAGAAACCTCATACTCTGAAAGGTAGAGAGAGCCAGTGAAAGAAAGGAAGACCTCAATGAGACAGACTGACACACTGTCTACCACAATGGGCTTGAGAATGGCAAGAGATTACGAAGATCGTGTAGAATGAATAAAAGAGTGACTCCCAAATAAGGTGACCCAGTGGTCTATGTAGATGGGGCACTAAAATGGGGGTTCCTATGTCTTATTCTCTCAAAGCAAAGTTTTTCAGGTAACTTACAAACATATAGTTCACTTCTAGTGGCTATACTTGACTTATTGTCAAAAGCCTTGTCTGAGAACCGCAATAAAAACCATATAATCCCACCTAAACCCAAGTAAAAGAGGTTACTATATGTTAGTTATTGAGCTCTGGTAGCCAACTGGCAAGAAGCTGCGTTGCAATCCTTAAGGCATGTAGTTTGATTCCTACCGGGTGCTCCACAGGAGAAGGATGGGCAATCTCTTCCTGTGCAATTAACTGCCTTTGTAAACCCGCTGGAGGGTCAGCTATGGGTCAGTTTCAACTCCATAGTACACAACAACAACAACAAATTTTAGTTAGAAAGCAAAGATACTATGTTCAGGAAAAAAAGAAATATCTTGTTTTCTAAGTAACACATTATAAACATCACTTAGAGGATTTCGTTGTTTAGATTTATGCAACTAATATTTTTTTCAAGTTAATTAAGTGATAACTAACAATTAATTAGTAAATTTAAAATTGTTTTATTGATCTCCTGACAATAATGATTGACAACATTAATATAATTCCTTTATTTCTCAGAAAACCTTGGCTTAGAAACCTAATACTACTGGGAAACAGTTGGAAGGTAAAGAAAAATAGATTATATACTTTAGATTGGACCAATTACCTTAACCTGATGCCAGGGTTTTGATAACTGAATGAAGATTTAGAACTCCCTTCCTGTAGAGAGCTGAGAGCTGACTTTTCTATCCCTTCCCCATATTCAATGGGACAATGAATCTTTTCAAAAGACAGAAGACATGGGTCCCGGTTTAACTATTCCTATATTTCTGCTTCAATTATAGTCACAAGCAGCAAATAAGGGAATAACCTAAAAGCAATATTTTAAAATGTAAAGTTCACTTGATGAGTTCAACATGTCTTTTGAAAAATTAGAAACCGAAAGAGACGAGAGAACGAGCTTGCTTCACTTTGTCCACCTGAAATCCAGCAGTTGAATTTCTTCTCCTAATTGTCCCCTGGTAACAAAATTAGTATTGGTGAGAATCATGCCCCCAAGTCCCAGAGTGATTTTGAACCCACTTAAATATTATTCCTATTCAAGAGTCCCTAGAGAGAGAAGGTAAAATTTGAGAGTCAAAGTACATTTTGGGACCGAATGAGCATTCCAATAATTTCTCCAAGTATTCAGTAAAAACTGTTGGTCATTTCTGGTACTTAATGTGTTCTTTCAAAATTATACACTAACCCAAAGCTGTTGAAAATTTAAAAGTAGTTTTTCCTTTTAGTAAAAATGGTTAAGGAGGGGAGGAATATTGATTTAGGCAGGATATTTGCTCAGAATTCTAAAACTATTCTAAAAGATGAACACAAATGTTTCAAGTCATTTATAAAACACATACAATTTCAAATATCTTTCTAATAAGCATGATACTTATGTACTGCAAGAATATTGAGTTTTTTATTCTAATCCAGAGCTAGAAAATTCGGGATTCTGATACCAATTGCCATTAAATGTTCAGCAAGTTGTTTTATTTCCTTGGGCTGAAGTTTATGTTTCTGTAAAATCTGAATATGACTTTCATGCTTCAAAGTCTGCTGTAGGCAGAAAGTCAAATACTTGATGGAAGAATAATTTAGATAAAAATTATACACATTCACTCAAAACCACCATTTACTCTGATCTTTTCCTTAGGAAGCTCTTTTTATTATTTTATTTGCCTTTGTTATTCTTACCAGTAGTACCACTCATAATATAGCTACAGGCAATTGCTTTCTTTGTCTTGATGTCAAAATTTTCCCTTGGAAATCCAAGGTATGAATGGAATTTCCCTTACATATAGGAAGAAAAAAATCATTGGAAGAAAGATCGTATGTTCAACCCCATTAATTTGCTTTACCAATTAAATGAAAACTGTCTGGTAGGTGAAACAATTCTAGAGAAAACTCTGAAAATAATGTTGAATGTATGATTTATTCTGATTCAGAATCTTTTCACTGTAGACAATTTCTACTTGGATGAGCACTTTTGATTGCCAAAATAATTTTAAAAGTCAAACATGAGTTTATCACTCTATCTCAGTGAGATAATTATAGAGGAGGTATGTTGTTATGTGCCATGGAGTCGCCTGTGACTCATAGCGACCCTGTGTACAACAGCCCTAAACCCTGCTCTATCCTGTGCCAATCTCATTGTCTCTCACGTCTCCATTACTCCAGTTACTGAATCAATCCATCTCAAAGAGAGTCTTCCTCTTTTGTGCAGCCCCTCCACCCTCCCAACATGATGTCCCTCTCCAGGGACCTGTCCCTCCTTGTGGCACTTTTATCCTAATAGACCAATAAGTCTTGCATTGTTTATTTCATGGGTGTTTTTTAAAAACTGGGCCATACGGTATGTAGAATATTCTGGTATGTTCCCTTAATCTAATGACATTTTCAGAAGGTAATGACTGTCATAAAGTCTATTTCTCCATTCAGAGTCTCTTTGAATCATCTCTAATTATACAGCATTTAGATTCTCATCTTGACGGACTAATATTACTTTTGTGCAATATGTCACAATTCTTCAGAGTAGAATAAATTGAGTCTTTATTTCCTTCTTCTAGTAATTGTTCGACGAGTACTACGAAAACTCTCTTTTAATTCCTCTCACTTTGAAGAAAGCCTTTATAAAGGGAGTCATAAAACAGAAAGTGGAGACTTGTGCTGAGAATGACATTGTTTCATAAAAATGTCAGTGATTGTTAATTCATAGATTTGTAAGGCAAGTGGAAAGACCTGACAAGCCTCATTTCCTTGACCACATTTATTTTTACTCTGGAATGTAAATTTTTTGCTAATCACTATTTAAAATTGTATTTGTCTCTCACTCCGTCACAACTGTGTTCATTTTAACTAGTGCAAGTCTGTGAAATATAAAAATGTTTCCCCATTCATCAAGATGCTATGACAGTAATGCTGTTTTGGGAGCTGGGCATTCCCAATAAAACAGACATCTCTAGAACAGATTAACATGTACATTTAAGGAAAGTTTGCCACGCACCTGTATTTTAAAGAATCTAAACTATATAATCCCTGTTGCTATTGCTGTTGTTGTTGTGTGCCATGATCCATAGCTGATGCCCCAGCAGGTTTCAGAGTCAGTAAATCACACAGACAGAGATTGTCCATCTTTTTCTTCCTCAGAACAACTGGTGGATTTGATCCACATGCCTTTGGGATTGTAGTGCAACTTCATACCAGTAGACCACCAAAGCTCCCTTATATAATTCCTGGGAAAAGAATTTCTTTATAAATTACTTGTAATTTCAAGTCCATTATCCCAAGGAATGTTTATAGTAACTAAAATTGTTGCTATTTGTTCATTTAACAGCAAGAAGTCTTTTATAACAGTACTTTCCAGTACTAGGTCCTTATAATTTTCTTTCAGATGCTTGTTATCACCTCTAAGACTCCCTTATACTTTCAGAGGTCAATGAAATGACATTTCAGTTTCAGCAACACAACTTCAGAACAAAGACAAACAATGTCTAATGTTGACATAGTTGTATGTCTCACACAAACAGAGGTGTGCCAGGTGGAAACAACAGCTGTTAATATCTGCTTTGGACAAGAGATTTTGGCATGTCATGTCCAGAATCAAGAATAAGCATTTAAAACACTCTTTTTAAAAATTATAAATACCAGACTAAGAGTGTTTGAAGTCTAGAAGATATATTCACCTTCAAATTCATAGCAAGATCTCTAAGAAGGGACAGAATTTGGAAGAAATTGTACATCTTTCTCTCACAGAGAAGCTGGTGTATTTGAATCACTTGCCTTTGAGTTGGCAGCTCAGCTTCCTATCCAGTTAGACGCCAGCCCTCCGTATCAGAGTATTCAGTGGTATGTATTAATGAAAGAACTACTAAGTGCTGGGCACTATGTATATTATCTCATTTGATTTCAAAACAACTCTAAGAGGTGAAAATGTGTTTGTTCCTATTTTACAGATAAATACATTGAAAGACTAATAATTTAAAAGTTGTCCCATCCGTTCTGACTTCTGATGACCTATGTGTACCAGGGTAAGATTGTGCTCCATAGTATTTTCAGAAGCTAGGTTTTTTGGTAGTAGATCACAAAGGTTTTCCTCTGAAGCACCTCTGAGTGTATCTGAACCTCTCATCTTTCCATTAGTAGCCAAGTACTTTAAATGTTCATATTACCCAAGTGATTATCTCTGAGGTTAGGACAACATTAATAATTTTCTCAGGGTCACTCATCTCACAAGAGTCAAAGTTTAGATTCCATTTAGATTTGAATGCACATTAGATTGACTGTTAAGTAGACAGCTATGACCGGCCTTAAATTCCACAGGGTTAACTGAAATGACCTAATCTCACTACATTGCTATTATATGTTATGGTAAAAAGTCTAAACCAGGAAATACTTGACTCACAAACTAATTTTTAGCATTAGTTTTATTTTATGTAGAGCTATTGGAATAGCAATCAGCAGTGAATCTGCTTTCGTGCTAAATCTTTATTAAACTAATTCAGTGGTGACAGTCTCCTGCAGTGTCCCCAATCATTTATAAAGGCAATACTTTGCTGCCAAACATTTAAATGAAAAGTATCTCATTGAGTGAAAAACATTGTTCAGTACTTTCCTCCCCTTGAGCTCTCTTTGACTTATATTCTCAGATATTTTTACCTATCTATCAGCTTTCAGAAATTTCTGGGTGGTACAAGAAGTTTGCTGTCAGATACTAACAGCAAGATTGGCAGTTCAAATCCACCCAGCAGTGCCAAAGAATAAAAGGCCAGGTGATCTTTTCTCATGAGATTACAAGAAACCCTGTGGAGCACAGTTTTAGTCTAAAGTACAAGGACTCTGCGTGAGCTGCAATCAGCTTGACAGCAGTAAGTTTATCAGCTTACAGAGGCTCTGAGCCCTGGCAGAAGGACATGAACTGCCTGCTAAGAGAGTCCTTTGCATCACCAAGCAAGATGGCAGCTATGAGTAGCAACACTTCAGAAGTTTCCAAAAATGAGTGATGCTCTCCAGAATGCCAGATTCCTTTACATGGACAAGTGTTTTTATTCTTCAGAAGTGTTAACTAGAATTTCACATAAGATCCTCAGGGAGGCCAAATTGCAGAATTTGTTACACTCAGTTTCTCTGGCCATGAGAAACACTGTGGGAATATGAAGACCAGTAATAAGTGCCATGGTCCTAAAGAATACAGAACATTGTACTCAACATAAGGAAAGCAGCATACATAGTATTTGCCCCTGCAGATTTTATATTCTAATGGAGATTGCTGTTGTTAGCTGTCAAGGAGTAAACTATGGCTTTTAAATACCCTATGAACAACGGATCTGAATCTTGCCTTATATTTTTTAATACTTAGGCATGTCAATAAGACATACATCTAATCAGAGTTATGCAACCACTAGAAAAAAACTATGCATGGCTATATTATCTTTACTCCCTTAAAGGCAATTTTGTCCAGAAGCCATATATGGTGGCCAAACCATTGCCTCTGGAACCGAACTGCCTGGATTAGGATTCTCGCTCCATAAATTTCTAGACAGGTAACTATAGGTGGATTGCATAGCCTCTTGTGTCATAGTTTTCTCATGTGTGAAAGAGGAGAGAGGGAAAGGAATGTCCTTCATAGCATGCCATTTCAATGTGTGTTAAATGAGCAAAGATGGATAAAGTATTGTAATAGTGTCTGAAGCATTGTAAGTGCTTTAGTAAATATAAGTTTCAACTGTAAGAAAGATCTGAAGATTAAGTGAGACATTTACCTATTCTAGTAGTAGCCAGAATAATAATACTTGACTTGTTTTTGAATGCTTATGTGAATATTTGTTGTGCCTTCATACTATTATGTGTCATTGAGTCGAAATCAATTCATAGCAGACCCTTCAGTAAGTTTTTACAGACTGTGAATTGCACAGGAGGATATTGCCAAAGATGCAGATTCATTTGTGTCTTATACTTCTTTACATGTTACTTAGTTCTCTCAACCATCAAATAATCTCTGAGACATATCATTCAAGATGGGACATAGCCCTCAAAGAAATCAATAAATATGCACAAGAAAGAATTGATCAGCTATGTAAAACTTAACTAGAAATCCTTTAAAGGGCATGCTATCTGTAGAGTTTTGATGTCTCCAGAGTTTCTTAAGCACGAGAAATCTAGACAACAAACAGAGAGAACTAATGAAGAATTGAAGCATTTGCATAATGATGAAGAATGTTGAAGCTTCCAGAAGAACAAACAAATCCATATTAGATGAATGACAGCAAGAAAGGTCTTAAAGGCAAGGATGAGGAGATTTTGTCCCCCTTACTTTGGATATGTTATCAAGGGGGAAAGGAGCAATCTTTGGAGTAGGAAAATATAGTTGGTAAAGTAGAGGGTCATTAAAAAAGAGGAAGACCCTCAAAAGAGTAGCTAAAACAATGGACTCAAAACATAGCAATTATTGTGAAGATGGCACAGCTTTGAGGTTTGAAGTCCTGATGGGCATAAAGTCACCGTAGTTTGAACTAACTTGAACTAACTAACAGTAATTACAAAGTTTCTTAAAGACTCTGAAGAGTCACACCTTGGAAGCCCACTCACTTTATGTTTTTTATTCTGAAGTTTCTTTCATTTTTGTGAGAAGATTTGAGGAAGATGAATGGAAAAGGTAGAGTGTCTAAGATCAGAGTTACTAGAATCTTAAGTGGTGACAGAAAAAAACAAGATGGCTCTTGGAAGTAGATCAGAAGGCTGCAGAGGTAGGTATTGTTGTATGCTGACCCATAGTTAGCCCTCCAATGGGTTTTCAGAGGAGGTAAAGTGCAGGAGAGGGGATTGCCCGTCCTCCTGTGCAGCAGAGGCTGGTGTATTTGAACCACATGCTTTTGGGATTGCAGCACAGTTTCTTGCCACTAGGGTACCAAAGCACCCTGCAGAGCCAGATAAAAAAGAGAAAAAAAAACATGTCAGTGTTCAGAGATAAACATTTATGCTCTATTAGAACTGTAGACAGTCCTTTACCATTGGTAACCACCTCCCATTGTCGTTCTTATCTGGTCTTAAATTATCACTACTTCTCTCAAGAAAAGAGCTAGATTTATATGTATCAAGATAATACTCACATTGTATTTAGTTCTTTGTGTCAGACTGAGGGGACAGAAAACAAACCAGGTTTATAAAAAATTCCTGTGCATTATGTTATTAAAATTTCTACAAGGATACACAGATGGTCTTCAATTTGGAAAACACTGTTGGCTGCATATTAAAGGCCTTAGATGTTAATATCCAGTAATGAATAAAACTACTGGTGGGTGTCTTCATGAGTCATAATGTAATCAGAGGAGAATGACTAAGCCTAGTTCTCATTTCTTTTCACTATTTAATATTTGCTCCCAGTAAGATATGCCTAAGCTTAGAACACATCAAGAGATCATTATATACATAGTGGAGGAAGCTACTAGAGATTTTGATAGAAGAGAAGCAAAAACTAGAGTCAGATAAAAATATGACCTTGGAATTTTTGGTTTTCTTAAAGAGAGACGTTCTAGGCACTCAGGTCCTTCCTTTAAGTAAAACAAAACTTTTCTGCAATAAAGCATAGTTTTTTAGAAAGCAGGAACAGGACACGGGGGTTTTAAGTATCTTTCTAAAAAGGCCAAAGAAAGTGAGAATAGCACAGCCCTTCATGGCCTCAAAGTGGAAAGCAGATAAAGAGCCCATAGCCCAGCCTCTCAGTGCTCCCAGAGCCACAGTAGCGGAAAGAGGTTCATGTATTTATTGTTGACTCACAGCTGTGGTACCAAGAATGGGGTTTATTAGGGAAGTAAGATGGAGAGGAAGGGAGGCAAGGAATATCACCAAATGCAAATCCATATTTTAGCCCAATAGTCCCAAGGCACATTCCTCAATTAGTCCAAGCTCACGTTTCAGTTCAGCAGTCAAATCCAGCAACATTTGCCTCAGAATAGTTCTAAGTCAGCTTCTCTTTCAAGCATCTGAAAAGAACAGCAAAACCTTTAATTGTGGCCAAAAGAAATGCAAAAAGCATTAGGTCCACCCTGCTGCAATTTCTCCACAACAATGCCATAGTCTCTTCGTCAACATCACCAAGGTCTCACCATCAGGGTCTTGCTCTTAGTAGGATCTTGCTCCAGTCTTCCTTAAGTTTGATAGATAGATAGATTTATTAGAAAGTTGTACATAGGATAGCAATGAGTCAGAGTTAATTTGATTGTGTCTAACAACAAAAAAGGATGATAATTATTAAGTATGGCCAAATATCAAGGTCTGTAGTCATCAATATGGATTGAAGCTCAACATCAAGAAGACAAAGATTTTCACCACTGGGTCAATTGGCAGCACCATATTAGATAGAGATTGACGTTGCTAGCAATTGCAGCTAGCTTGGATCCACAGTCATCACTCTTAACACCAACTGTCAGGAAATAAAAATACAAATTACACTGGGAAAATCTGCTGTCATGGACCTATCCTGAGTTCTGAAAAGCAACTATATCAGTCTAGATACAATTACTTGCTATACTTCAGAGAGTTGGACAATGACTAAGAATGACAGAAGAACAATCAATGCCTTTGAGTTGTGGTGCTGGAGAAAAGTCTTAAACATACCATGGACTACCAAGAAAACAAATGGGTCTGTCTTGGAGAGCGGGAAACCAAGTCTTTCCTTGGAGGCTAGGAGTTTTAAACTCTGCCTCACTTACTTTGAGCACATGACCAGGAGAGATCAGTCCTTGGAGAAGCACATCATGCTCAGAAGGATAGACAGGCAGCACAGGAGAGGGAGACCAAGGATGAGATGGTCTGATACAGTAAATGGGGCAGTGGGGGTTGATGTGTCAGAATTAGTGAGACTGGCTCAGGACAGGGAAGGGTTCAGAGCTGCTGTACACAGAGTCACTATGCATCGCAAGGGACTCAACCAATAACATTCTGTGACAGGTTTGGATGCAGGAGTGGCATCCACTTCCTAAACAACATGCCTCCAGAGACTTTGAAGTTTGATAACTGTTCATACATAGTTGTACAGGCCTTTTGTTCATAGGGTCGCTATGAGTCATGCTCAACTAGAAGGCAATCAACAACTATATACATATACATATACATATACATATACATATACATATACATATACATATGCATATGCATATACATATACATATACATGTACATATACATATACACACATATGTACATATCTATATACACACACACATATATATACACACACACACGTATATGTATGATGTTGTTGTTGTTAAGTCCCGTCAAGTCTTAGACAACGCATAGCGACCCTAAAAAAGAAAGTCCTCAACACTTTGTGTGATTTTCATCCTCTCTCCAGGTTCATAGGGTTTCAAGAGGTAAGCTATTACGGAAGTGGATGCCACGTCCGCTTCCAAGCTTGTTTTAATCAGGGAGCTCCACCTAACACTGTCCACCATGGGTAACCATTAGCACATTTGACACAACAGTGTCACAGTGTTTAGCATCATAGCAACCACAAGATACCTCTGCACAGCAATGCACAGACCAGTGCTATACCACCTAGAAGAATGTATATGTATATGTATATGTATATGTATACGTATATGTATATCCCTTGTATTTAAAAGTCAGTTGTGCTTAAGGATCTAGTGTTATCTTATTTTGGGGAAACATTCTTCTAAATTCTATAGCACTTCTCTGTCAATTTGTTGCACTTAGGTAATCTGGGTTTACTGTGATGCTGAACCTTGTGTCATTGGGGGAAAAATGCTATAATGGCTGCCCATGGTGGGCAGTGTTTGGTGGAGCTCCCAGTTTAAGACAGTTCTAGAAGCAGAAGTAGTGTCCACTTCATACACCACATCTCTCTGAAAAGTCCATGAACTTGGAGAAATGACGATAGCTATAGAAAGGTTTCAGGCCTTTTATTCATAGAGTTACTGTGAGTCTTGCTCAACTCAACAGCAGTAAACAACAACACAACTTGAAGGTTAAAGGCAATCTAACAAAAACAGGAAAACTAGAAATGATAGGGAGAAGGGGATTGTGAGAAATTATGAGTGGTGTACAATAAATGAGATATTCTAGGGATATTTCTTCACAAATAAGGATCAGGGATGTAAAGTTGATCTGATGGAAGTGAATGATTTCATGGGTACTCTGTCTGCTTTTTCTGATATCTGCTACCACAGAAATATTAATGTCTGTTTCAGATAGTCTTTATGAATACGCTTACTCCAGGCAGGAATCGTGCAAAAAACAAGGCTATTATCCATTATTAATTTCCTGAGGTTCTTTAAATAAAGTAAGCTTTTAAATGAAACTATCTAAGTTGATTAATTTCTACTTTCATTGATGTTTTTATTAGATCAAAATAAAAAATCCAATCAACCTCTCAAATTCAAATTAATGCTCTTATTATCCCTTAAGTTTTATTCTTTCAAGATATATTTATTGAGCACATACTATGTGCCTGGAATTAGAAATGTAGCAGAGACCCTTCCATGTGTTCTAGAGCTCACACTGTTCTTAATTGAGCTTGTGTTTCATGTGTGCAAGTGTATTCAGATCTGTCCTAAGCGATTGCTTCTCCAATTTGTCTCTCTAGTGTGTTGTTGGTCTTGGTAATTTAGTGTTCTATCTCTGTGTCCTTACTTCCTGCCATCCTCAATCAATCCCAAACAGAATTAAAAAATTGAAGGAGGTGGGGGAGAGCATTGTCTAAAAGTATTGTCATATCAAAAAGGTACAGATAGAAGTATTATGGTAATATAATATTTGTTAAGAATATAATAAAATTATATTAGCAGAAGTAACATGCAAAATGATATCAGAAAATGGAATATTTGATTAGAATAAGAGTGTTAAGTCAATGGTACAGAAAGTGACTTAAGTCAAAGGATAGTTTCTTAGAGCATCACCAATCCAGCCTGATCCTGTCCTAAGATCTAGGTAATCATGTATAATGATCAAAACATGAATCCTTACTAAGTGTATCTGGTATTGAATTTTTTTACTTGTAAGTATTTCTGTCTGTCTTCCTTTCAGGAAAGTAACGGTATTCTCATTCCCACCCACAAGGTAATCTTTATGATGACCTTTATCCTTAAAACTGCCCTTCGTTCATCTGACACAAGCATCACTTTGACCTGCCTGCAATAAGGAAATGCTTTTCCAACTTATAAAAATGCATGTTACCTTCTGAATTATTCTTCTAGTCAGTGGCTCCCAAAATTTTTCACTTGCCTCTTTATTTATTTGAGCTCTGTTGGCCTAGTGGCAACATTCCTGTATTCTCTATTCTGTTTTCTGTATTCTGTTTCAGGCAGAAATTCACAGCTTTCCAAAAGTGTAGAGTGTCACATAAATATTTAAAGCAAATGAAAACAGAGTTTTGCAAAATTGATGCTAAGTTGTTTCTATAAAGCTAAGAGAGCAATACAAAAACAGTTAAAAGGCATTGACAAAGAGAAGCACAAGAGTAGAATGCAGACACCCCAAATTAGTATGTTTTGATGGAGAATCTTCTACAATGGATACTTCAGTGTCTAACTTTTTCTCCAATTTTTTTCGTTTATTATTTTAATCCAATTTGCATTTTTTGTGATTATGGTTTTTCTATTAATTTCAATGAACGTTTACAGAGATGTTGGCTTTCCATTCATTCACTGTTGCACCTTTCGCTCCAATTTTTAAATATAACACCTGCAGTCCAGCTTCTGACACCTTTCACATAGGCTAAGTCATTATTTTAATCAGTGTCACAGTCCTAATCTGTATTGTATTTTAGTAACAAGAGAGAAATTCAACTGTAGTTTTCAAAACTGCCTTCAGCTAAGATTTCTGTGTTCTTCATAGAATGTGGATTTTTCATAGGAAAGAGCAGTGCCAGTTATAGCATTCTCTTTGGAAATATGCATCTGTTCACACTAGCTTTTCCCAACAAATATAGAGAAAATGTATTAAAAATGCAGTCTCATCTCTGTACTTGCTTTTCATAAAGATTGCTAAAAACTAACATCCATAATGTACAAAACTTGGTGACTTTCTGCATATTTCCGTTTTTTTCCCATTAATTCCCTTCTCAAATTCAGAATATCAGTGTGACAAACTGAAATTTGGAAGTGGTTTCTTTAGGAAGTGGTTTCTCGGTCTTTGAGTCATTGAATTAATCAGCATCAAATAAACTACAGAAAAGGGGAAGATCTTGATGAACATGATTAATGGAAGCAACCATAAATCTAAGCTCAACAAGGGGAGCTCTGGTGGCCTAGTGGCAAGAAGCTGCACTGCAATCCCAGAGGAACACGGTACGAATCCACCAGATGCTCTGCAGGAGAAGGAGGCGCAATATCCTCCTGTACCAGTCAGATCTGATTTGACGGTACACGCACACAAAATAATAAAAAATTTAAAAAAAAAAAAATCTAAGCTCAACTTTCTCTTTTGCCCCCTAAGATGTATGGAAGCTTAGACAGTTACCACATTCATAACTCATATAGCTTCATTAATTTGTTCATTAACGTTAAGAGCTGTCAATTGTGACCCATGTTGTTTTCATTGTAAATGCTGTTGAGTTGAAGTATTACTCAGAGCAACCCAATCAACAACAGATCTAAATCCTGTCCTATCCTGCACCATCTTCCTCATCTCTGACACACTTGAATCCATGGCTGCAGTCATCATGTCAGTCCATCTCATTGAGGGTTTTCTTCTGTGCTGACCATCCACTTCTCCAAGCATAATGTCCTTCAAGCATGAAGTCCCCTCCTAAAAATATGCCCAAAGTATATGAGAAGCTTCACTATAGTTGCTTCCAAGGAGTACCCTGACTGCATTTGCTCTAAGACATACATGATTGCTCTTCTGGCAGTACATTAGCTATTCAGTACTCTTCTCCAACACGAAAACTCAAAAGCATCAATTCTGTTTCCATCATATTTAGTCATTGTATAACTTTCGGATGTATATAGCAAGTAAACCAGAAAGGCCATGCCTTAGATCAGGCACACTTTAGTCTTTAAACTAATGTCCTTGCACTTCAGGACTTTGGAAAAATTCCTGACAGCAGATTTTACCAGTACAATATGCCTTTTGATTTCTTAACTGGCCTATCGAGACCCCATAAAACAGAATAGGACTGGCCCTTAGGTTTTTGAAGACTGTAATCTTTGAAGAATGAGGGGCCTTTTGACTGACACAACGGTGCGGTACTGAGATGCTAACTGAAAAGTAGACCATTCAACCCCACCAGGTGCTTACGGAGAGAAATAGGTGGCAGTCTAATTCCATAAAGATTTTTTGTTGTTGCTATGTACTATAGAGGAGTGAGAATTGCTTCATAGCTGACTTGCTGTAATTTGCACAGAAGATTGGCACGCTCGCTTTCTATCTTGCTGAGCAGATGATGTATTTGAACCACCTTCCTTTGGTTTGGCAGAAAAATTCCTTTCCATTAAGCTATAGAGATCTATTCTGTAAAGATTAAAACCTTGGCAACCATATGAGACAGTAAAGGATTATTCTGAGTAGAAATTGACACATGGTAATGGATTTGATTTGGGGTTTTAGTATTTACAGAGCTGAACCACCAAACCTTTTTCTCACATAGTGATGAGTAGATTCCAGTTGCTCACTTTTCATTAGCAGCCAATTTATTAATAATTACACCATAAGGGTTGCTACGGTCATTAGTAGGTTTGTGTTTATTATTTAGAATGTGTAAGCATAGCTCTTTTCAATGATAATTTTTAACTTGGGTTTTTTATTAATTAGATAATACTTGTTCTTACTTTATACATTTAAAAAAATGTAAGAAAGTAAGGGAAATGGTAATTTTTCTTAACCATCATATCTCCCAGAGATAAATTTACATGCACTTTTACTCAACCTGGCTGTTACAATGCACACTTGGGGGGGGGGGCGTGTGTACACCCCCATGTGTATGACAGATTTTGTTTTGTTTCCATTACAAAGCTAAACTGCCTTATTAAATACTTCATTACCACTGAATTACCTTGCTATGTAAAGGGTTGATATTTTTGTGAGTTGGCACGTTGTTTTGCATCTTGAATTTTAAAATGTAACATTGCTGAGGGGAATTTCATTTTCACTCTTCTGAAATTACAAAAAGATCTCTTCTGTGCCTGGGTTAAGCATAAAATTAAGGTAATAAAGATGAATAAAACAAAAAGTTCCCTGAGCAAAACCAAAGTGGGGAAAAAAATCTTAGACAGTTGCCTCAGAGGTCTATCTTGTTGTTGGTGGTGGTTTTTCTCCCTTTCTTTTTTAATTGCAGAGTTATGTGAGAATTTGTGACCAAGATATAGGTCAAGAGAGATTGAAAGCAGGAAGATTAATGCACTGATATTTCTTTTGTTTGTTGTTATGTGCTATTGAGTCGCTTGCAACACATAGCAACTCCAAGTGCCACAGCTCTGAACCCTGCTCTATCTTGAGCCAATGTTATTGACTCTGACACACCTACTTCCATTACCCCAGTCACTGAGTCAGTCCCTGTTATGCAGGCTCTTCCGCGCTTGCGCTGTCCCTCCACACTTCCAAGCATAATGTCCTTCTCCAAGGACTGGTCTCTCCTTGCAATGTCCCCAAATTATGTCAGACATATCTTCAAAATCCTTGCCTCCAAGAGGCAATCTGGTTTCACCCTATCCAGGATGTGTACTATTCTCCAGCACCATAGCTTAAAGGCATCAATTCTTTTTCTAGTATCCTTACTCATTGTTCAGCTTTCTGATGTATAGCAAGTAATTGTGAAGATCATGGCCTGGATCAGGTGCACCTTAGTCTCTAGAACTACATCATTGCTCTTCAGTACTCTGGAGAGGTTCTTAACAGCAGATTTTCTCAATGCAACTTGTCTTTTGATTTCCTGACTGTGTTGATTGTGGGGCTAAGTAAACTGAAGCTGTTAACAATCTCAATCTCTTCAATGTCTATCGGGGTGCTTCTGATGGGCCCAATGGTGAGAATCTTTGTTCTTTTGTTTACTTGTGTAAATATTTCTTGTGTGTCTAACAGTCAGTGATAGTATGCCTATAAAGTATCTTGGACTCTAGTCCTATAATGCTAGTGATCTCTGTGTAGGCAAACAGTTGTCTATCAATGAATTCTACAGGACAGGATAGGGTTCATGGTGTCCATATGAGTCATACTTGATGCGACAGCACCTAACAACAGCAACACAAACTCTATACAGTAAGGAGTCCTGTAGGCGTGCAATTGATCAGCTGCTAATCAAAAGGCTGAATGTTCAAATCTACCTAGAAATAACTTGGAAGAAAGTCCTAAGAACATATCTCCAAGTGATCGCAGCCATCAAAAACTCTAAAAAGCTCATTTTCACTTCCAATGTGGGTTCTGCATGAGTTTTAATTGACTCAGCAGCAGCTGCTGATGGAACCTATTGTTTGTTAATGCCCTCAGTCAAAGAACACCAGGAATGCACTTGTAGTGAAACAAGTTCATTGTATTAGTGTTTCAGTGAGACAGAACACATAATATAAGGGTCTGAAAGGCATTTCAGCAAGAAGTAATTAAAAAAAAAAGAATCCTTTTAAACAAATCGAGCATATGCTGGCGATGTAGAGAAGAATCTTAAAGAAGGAGGATTTGCTCTTTTATTAGAATATTCTTAAATATTCTGTGGGTGGCTCAGGGACTACGTGTTTGTGCTTCAAGAACATTGTAAAGTTATCTTGTTTTGTTTCATATTTCCACAGTCTCAGAGGAACCTTGAGACTGAGGTTAGAGATGATGTCCAACAGGATAATGGTGTCAAGCCAGTTTGTAGTAATATTGAGGTTGTACAGCTAACCCAAAGGGCACGAGTCTAGCAGTTCAAATCCGCCAATGACAATCTCCCCCCACATGGTTTAAAGCTCTCAGAAACAAAGTGGGAGATTTCCAATGAGTCAGTCTGACTCAGTGTTAGTGAGATGATTACCTATGAAGTCAGATCAATTCTGAACATCAGAGATTGATTTTTGTTGGTTGTTTTTCCTTCCCATTGCTTGTTAGACACAGAACCCCAGAGTCAACCTGTCCCTAGCCGACTGAGTGTGCTCACTTCTCATTCCTTCCTCTGCTCCTCCTGTCTTTCCAGTAACTCCTCTTCCCCAGTGTCACTTTACCTCTTAGCATTATCATAAGAAAACACCACTAAGTAGATGGCTTTAAAAAGAACTGTCACAGTTCTGGAAGCTTCTGAATTCAGGGCTCCAGTTGGACTAACTTACCCTCTTCCTACTGGCTTCACAGATAAAGTCTTCTTTGTCTCCTTCAGTTTCTGTAACCCCAGGCATTTCTTGACATTCTTGGACCTGTAGAAGGATGTCCATTTGTCTTCGGCCTGTGGATGACTCTAACCCAGTCTGTTGTCTTTTCTATTTTTCTGAGAAGGCGATTAGGATTAGAATTAACCACACCCCAGTATGACTTTGTCAACTATAGCTGATAATATCTGCCCATAAAAAGCCTTACTTACCCAAACAAGGTCATATTCACCGTATAGAGTTAGATACCTTAACTGGCTTTTGGGGCTAGGGAGGCAACCACAATTCAATTCGTAATAGACCTATATCTGAGAGAGAACAGAACCAATTCCCTTTCATTCTGCTTGGATCCAGTGAGGCGAGAAATATATAGCACTGAGCTGGTTAGAATCTTGAGAATCTTGGGTACCAGTTCCTATCATACGTGGTCCCCTTGCTTGACCCTCCACAACCCCTTTCCATCTGCTCTGCTTATATCTTTCAAGAATGTAAAGCTGGAAGTATCCCTCTCCTCTAACTCTCTGTGACATTTAAAATAAAGACTTATATTAAGCTTGCCATGATCTAGTCTTTAAATTCTCAACTTCTTATCATCCTGTCAGGAGCCTGGCTACCTTGTAAAGCAAGATTAGCACTGCATTATAAAACCAGCAGAACTGATTCCATCTTGGCTAGAACATCCGCTTGGCAATAAACAACTCGAGGAAGCAGGATGCTAATGAATAAGGAGTGACTGAAGGTCTCAAGACTTCCAGGAATGTGATGCTTGTAATCCTAGGAGACTCTTTGTTCTTCAAAGCACACAATAAGGTATTCAGGAAGATATCTTTGCTTTCTGTTGAGGTCTGGTAGAGTTAATATTTGACCTGACAGTCAACATCTCAGACAGATAAGAGATAATGCGATTACCCCTGCAGGCATGCTTCTAAAACCTATATTGGCCTTTTCCTAAATAATAAAATTGCTATTCGCCATCAGCGGATAGTCTCTGCATCTTCATTTCATCCTCATCCCTTCTCTTGGTGGAACTGTTTGATATAACAGGGCTGGACCCCGTTATCATCCTATATTTTTTTTTTTTCGCAAGTGTACTAAAATTATTTGTTTCTCAGACAGACACCATGTAGACATTTTCGTTCATGTTACTCAGCCTTTGTCTCTCTCCTACTCCTGGAACCTGATCCTTCTCCTTTCCTCCACCTACCCATCTGCATCTACTCTTCTTAAGCCTATCTCTGTTGTATTTAAGATGGTCTCCTATTCAAGGAGGCTCACTTGATATGTGTTCCCACAGCATATTATACCCACCTTTGTGATAGCCCTCTCTTTCTGCTGTGATCATTCAATACCTGCTTGTCCTAAGAGACTGTGCACTTCCCTTTCAGGAGTCTAATGTGTCACTCACCTGTACTCCAGAACAAGTGTTGAATTATCCAGTATGCATATGTGGAATGTATGAACATATTAATCATTTAATTAAATGTTATATCCAAACATAAATAAATGCTATCGGATTATATATTCACTATTAGTACTAAGACTTAGATTAAAATTAAAGCAATATTACATAGGGAACTACACAAGGGAAATGATCAGTATGTTAAATATTGCTCTGTGAAAAACTAGATCCTCAGTTCTAGGGGGAAAACATTGATAAATGTCTTTTTGTAACATGCCCCAGTTATAACAGCTTTGTGCTCATGATTTTTCAGGTATTTTGTCTTATGTCGTTTAATTTTTATATTTTTTTAATCTCCAGACTTCTAATAGATCACATGACCTTCAAGATAACATCTCTCTTTCTCACCTATTTTATTTACACTTTCCACAATTGCAAGCAGTTTCTAATACATATGTAAAATGAAAGAAGTGTCATTCTACTATATATGATATCTGCATGTATTAAATTGAACATGTTTAATGAATTAATCAGCTTCCAAGGAAAGAAAAAAAACCCCAGCAACTGTTCTATTTGCTTTTATTAATTATTGTTCATTCATTATTCATTTTGTAACTTAGTGTTTATAAATCCCCTGCTACTTTTTGCCTCTATGTTTAGTATTTGGGATAAAATGCTTTTAAAGCAGTTATCTTTGATGAGAAGTTTATAAGCACAGAATAATCATTAACCTTGCCTGAGGGAGTATGGGGGACATGAAAGTGAATGGAGTCTTGAAGGGTGGCAAGAAAGTGTGCTCCCTTTATAGTTTTCAAAGCACAGGGGCATTCATGAAGGAATATTACTTAAGAACTAGGATAAATATGATAATGACAGAAAGTAAATATGGAAAGGTAGATGGTATGCAGCCTAGGATTTTGAGCCATATTAGTGAGCTAAGATTTTTATCCTGTTAGGGAGTGTGTGTTGTGGCAAAAGCTGTTGAGTTGACTCTAACTCATGAGGACATTACGTAGAACAGAATAAAGAGTTGCCAGACCCTGCTCATTAATACAATCATCAGGATCATGTCCATCTTTGTGGCAAATGTTCCAATCCATCTCATCGCAAGGTTTCATGCTCTCATTGAAACCCTCCTTCACTAAATAAGACATCTTCTAGTGATTCATCCCTTCTGATGACATGTCCAAAAGAAACAAGTCAGACAGTTTCTGATTTGGAAATAGTGTTCTATTGTGATCTGTAAGGTTTTCCATGGTTAATTCTGGAAGATTATCAGGCCTCACTTCCTAATAATTAATTCAGAAGTTTCACCAAAACTTACCCATTATGGGAAAACCTACAGGTATTTGGAACCATACCATTGTTTCTGACATCACAGCAACAAGCAAACCACCATATATGGCAAACTGATAGTGATGGTGCTTGAGTTTTGTGCAGTCAACATATTACACCAACCAGACCACCCTTGAAGAGTAACTCACTTAATCTCTCAGCTGCTAAAACTGCTGCCAGAAGGAAATGCCTCAATTGTTAGCCTTCTGTGAAGATTGCCTCAACTGAAAAGAATCTCCTATTCCAAATTCATACTTTTCTTCCCTCAAATGGTTTATTAACATTAATAGGTAAAAGTCTGATCCTATGACCTCAACTAAGGATTACCTCAACCTTAGAACTCCCCTTAGGTTGAGATGAGTCCCACTGATGTGGCCTCACAAAATTACTCCTCATTCTGCATAATTCTTCTAATTTTTTCCTTCTCTTTCGTAAGTGTTCATCCTACCACTACTCCCTCATAAGACTGCTTGATGCTAGTCTCTAAATATGCTAACTGGGGAATTCAGCCCACAATAGGTGGTGAGTAGAAAGAAAGAGACATAATAAAATATGTATTTCTTCATCATTTGCCTTTTTGCACATATGAAAATAATTAGGATCCAAACAAAAATATACAACAATTAATTTATTTCATCACAGCCTATTCCTGTAGGGCTGAAATAGCTGGTATGGCAGCTGCAAAAACATGTAATGTTGATATTCTAAAACAATAGATCATTTTTCTTCATTACTGATGTCATAGTCATCTTCTCCAGGATATTTTCAAAACATTACAATTCTTTAAGATCTGGCTCAAATCCAAGTAACTCCAAAGTAAATTCTTTGATATTTAGAGTGAAAACAAGACACTTGCAACAACAGTTGCACTACTTTTTGGTATTTCTTTTACTTTGCTATGACAAAATTAATGTTTAAATTCTACAAAATTACATAGATTCTATCAACAGATGATAAGATGCCTTCTTTTAATTTTGTTTTTCAAATGTTCAAATTCTGAAGAAGTTAAACCATAAAGGTCCATACTGAAATAAAGATTGCAGTTGACCTTTTGTATTCCCACTTCTTTTTATCACCTCTGCTGGGTCACTTTTACAATCACTGAGAACCTATTATAAGTAATGAGGTAAAAATTATCATAATCATCCAAACTTGCTAAGAAAAACTCCAGTCCCTGGTTTTTTTCTCATGTCATAAGACTCCCTGGGTAGATCCAGCAAGAATTCCTACAAACCTGATTACTATGAAGTCAGCTACCATGTGGGATGCCTGTTTCTTTCCTCTTTTGCTCTAGATCTCTAATACTGAGCACCACCACTTACATTTCAATGGAGTTTTCAAATACTACTGAAGTCATGGTTGATTCCCTGGCACCTAACAACAACAGAAGTTGTCACTGTATGTTAAACTGCCAACCAAAACATCAGTGGTTCAAATCCATTAGTGTTTCTGATGGAGAAAGAGTAGTAGTCAGTCACCTTCTGTTGAGGGTTTTTTGGGGTTTTTTTTCAACCTTAGAAACCTGATGGCAGGTCACCATGAGTCAGAATCAACTCAATGACAGTAGATTTGCTTAATTTTGGTATAAACACCACAGTCTCTTCCAGAAATCCTTGCAGCTCCCTGGGGTACTGGCAACATTGTCTGATACTAGTCTCTGCAGACTTCCTCACCTTCAAGTTGAAGCAATGAAGTTGTTAAAGTTCTACATTTATTTTAAAAAAGAAGTACTCTATCTTTAATCTGGGTTCCCATTCTTGTCCCTCGAAGTTTAGTCCAGTGAAGATATGACTTGACATGGACATCACGCTGAATCTTTTTATGCCTGACTCTTTTCCTTGGGCTGGTTCTTCTTCAAGGTGTAGTCTCATGCTTATAAACTCCTGTGGTCCATTCTAGAATTTACTAGATATTTCTGAAATCCTTTGAAGGTCACAATTTAGACTCTAGATAGAACAAAACAAAAATTAAACACATAACTTTTACCTTAAGAGATTCTAGAATTTCTCTAATTGTTCTTGTAACTCAAGATAAATTAAAGACATAAAAAATTTATAGATGAAAAAGAGAATAACACTGATATTTCCAACTATTGTTGTTAGGGTCTTTGAACTATCTGTGACTCTGTACAACAGAGTGACATTCTGCCTGATCCTGTGACATCTTCACAATCTAGTTCTAAGCCCTCTGTAGTCACTGTGTCAATTCATCCTTTTAAGGGCCTTCCTCTCTTTTGTTGACCTTCTGCTTTCCCAAGCAGGATGTCATTCTCCAAAGACTCCTGACAGTGCCCAGATAAAGTCTCATCACATTTCCTTCTAAGGAGCACTCTGCTGGACTTCCCTCAAGATAGATTTGCTTGTTCTTTTTATAGTCCATAGTATATCCAATATTCTTAACCTACATCACAATTCAAAGGTATCAATTCTTTTTTCCAATTAGCTCAATATTTCTCTCACAAAGTGTCATGAATACTAGCTGTTTATTAAAATATTTTAAAATTAATCACATTAAATATTGTTTCAAATTCTGAAACTAGTCCTATTATTTCACATGTACTAGACATAAACATTCTTTAGAAGTTAATTTAATACTTTATGATCTTTCATGACAACAGAAGAAAAGGAAATACGGATAGGGTCATAGATTAAAAAAAATAGAAGAGACATATAATGACACTTAAAGCCAGGGGGAAAACCTTTGTTGTTGTTGTTGTTGTGTACCATAGAGTTTGAACCAATCCATAGCTGACCCTCTGTCAGGTTTTCAATGACAGTTAATTGTATGGCAGGAGATTGCCCACCCTTCTCCCACAGAGCAGCTGATGGGCTTGAATCACGTGTCTTCAGGATTGCAGCAGAGTACCTTGCCACTAGGACACCAGAGCTCAGCTACTAAGTGTACTACAGGGAATACTTTTTATTTTTTCAGCAGAAATATATATATATATATATATTACATATATATGTGTGTGTGTGTGTGTGTGTGTGTGTGTGTGTTTCCCAGTTGTACTTCAATATATCATCATTTCATTTAAGGGCAAGTAGAATACATTCACTAATTTCTTAATATGCTTTAAATTTCAAGTGCTATGGGCAATATCTTGAAGAATCCTGGAAACATCACAAGAAGTCAAAGGGAATACACAGAGACACTGTACCAGAAATAAATGACTGACAGAGAACCATAAGTAGCATATGATCAGGAACCAACGGTGTTGAAGGAAGACGTTTAAGCTCCACTGAAGGCACTGGCAAAAATAAGGCCCCAGGAATTGATGAGATATCAGTTAAAATGTTTCAACAAACAGACATAGCCCTGGATGTTCTTATCTGTCTATGCCAAGAAATTTGGAAGATGGCTAGCTAGCCAGCTGACTGGAAAAGAATCATAGATGAATCATATTTGTTCCTATTCCCAAAAAGCTGATTAAACAGACTGTAGAAATTATCAAACAATATCTTTAGTATTACACGGCAGTATGATCTTGGAAGATTATCCAAAAAGGACTGAAACTATATCAACAGAGAACTGCCAGAAATTCTAGCTGGATTTAGAAGAGACTTTAGCACCAGGGAAACCATTGTTGATATCAGATGAATGAATCTTGTTTGAAAGCAGAGAATACCAGAAGGATGTTTATTTATGTTTTATTGAGCATGGAAGGATCATAAAAAGCTACAGCTAACATTGAGAAGAATGGGAATCTCAGAATACTTAATCATGCTCGTGTGAAATCTATACTAAGCCAAGAAGTTGTCATCCAAACAGAGCAAAGGAACACTGCATAGTTTAAAATTAAGATGTGTGTGTCAAGTTTGTACCCTTTCTCCATACCTAGTCCATATTTATGCCAAGAAAATCAAGAGAGTAGACATTATTAAGAAGAGTGTAGCATCAAAATTGAGGAAGACTCACCAACAATCTGCATTATGCAAATAACACAACCTTGCTTGCCAAAAATGAAGAACACTTTAGATGCTTGCTGCAGAAAATCAAAGTCTACAGCCTTCAATGATTACATCTCAATATCAAAAAGACAAACATTCTCACCACCAGGTCAACATCATTATTGATGGAGACAAGATTGAAGTTGTCAATTATATCATCTTTCTTGGATCCACAATTCACACCCCTAACACCAACAGTTACAAAATTTAAAAAAAAATAAAAATAAATAAATCCAAAAACGTATTGCATCAAGTAACCTGCTGTCAGGATCTCTCTAAAGTGTTAAGCGGTGATGTCAGTTTAAAGACTAAAGCACATCTGATTCAACCCACAGTCTTTTCAAGTCTTTATTATACTTCTGAAAGTTGGAAAATGACTAAGGATGACAGAGAAGAATCAATACCTTTGAGTTATAGTCT
>NW_006399848.1:9145057-9164712 GCF_000299155.1 Elephantulus edwardii
GTTGAGCATCTGGGCTGTTTCCATGTCCTTGCAATGGCAAATAATGCTGCTAACAAACATATATCTTCAAGAAAGTGCAGCCAGGATGCTCCTTGGACTCAAGGATGGTGAAGCTTCATCTCACTTAAATTTGGGGAGGCTCTTAAGAAAGGACAGTCCTTGGAAAAGGACATAGTGTTTGGAAAGGTGTAGGGTCATCAAAAGAGAGAAAGATCTTTGACAAGCTAGATTGACACAGTGACTTTAACAATAGGTCCAGTTATATCAGAGATGAGGAAGAGGACACAGGCTAGAACAAGGTTCAGGTCTATAGGGTCACTACGAGTTGTAGTTGACTCAATGGCACATAACAAAAAAAATAATGTTGTTGATTCAAGTGAAACAGAAGAGTTACTTGAACTAATTGTTTCAGGTGTAAAAATTTTACAGAAAACTAAAATTTTACCATACAACTACATTTTTATTCATAGTAAATTACAAAAGTCATAAAATGACAATATCTCAAATTATTGAACTGCAATACAATTTTATTTCTTTTCTTTGTTATCATGACTTTAATTTATGCTGATCAAGAACCAATGGTAATGAAGAAAAAAGTTCAAGATTCACTGAAGACATTGGCAAAAAATAAGGCCCCAGGAATTGATGAAATACCAATTGACATATTCCAACAAATAGATACAACCTGGATGAACTCACTTGGTGGGGCCAAAAGTAATCTGAAAGACAGCTACAGCCAACTAACTTGAAGAAATTCATACTGATTCTCATTCCCAAAAAAAGATGATTCAGCAGACTATGGAAAGTATCAAACAGTATGTTTATTATCACATTCAAGCTAGATCTTGCTGAAGATTGGTTTTTAAAATTATTGGAAATTAGAAAGATCTGGTATGAAAAAATAATGTACATTAACTTTGTAAGTAATCCAGTAAAAAATTAAAATTTTATTAAAAAATGTCAAGAGGGAACTGGCAGAAATTAAACCTGAATTTAGAAGAGGTCATGGTACCAGGGATATCTCTGGTCATGTCAGATAGATCTTGGCTGAAAGCAGAAAATAGCAAAAGCATGTCTATCTGTGTTTTGTTCTGACTGTGTGGATCATAATACATTGGCTAAAATTGAGAAAAATTAAAATCCCAGAAAACTCAATTTGCTCGTGTGAAACCTATACTTAGACTTAGAGGCTATTGTCCAAGTAGAGCAAGGGAACACAGCAGGTTTTTAAATCAAGAAAATTGTGTGACAGGACTGTATCATTTCCCCATGCCTATTCAGTCTGTATGCTGAGCAAATTGTTCAAGAAGGTGGACTCTATGAAAAAGAATGCAGCAACAGGAACAGAGGAAGACATATCAATAACCTGCATTATACAGATGATACAATCTTGTTTGCTGAAAGTTAAGAAGACTAAAAATGTTTGCTTATATAGCCTTAAACACAGATTACATCTCAATATCAAGAAAACAAAAATCCTGGACCAACAAACAACATCAGAACAGAGGAGAAAAGATTGAAGTTGTCAATTATTTCATCTTGCTTGGATCCACAATCAACATCCTTAATACCAGCAATCAAGAAATTAAAAAGATAAAAGATATTTTCCATTGGATAAATCTCTTGTCAAGGACCTATCCAAAGTTCCACAGAACAAGGATGTCAAATATCTATCAAAGTTCTAAAGAATAAGCTGCACCTGATGCGATCTATGGTAGTTCCAATTGCTCCCTACACACCTGAAAGTTGAACAATGACTAAGCATGATCAAAGAATTGATGCCTTTCGATTGTAGTAGAGGACAAGAGTATTGAATACACCTTGGACTGCCAAAAGAACAAACAAATATATCTTGGAAAAAGTACAACCAACATGCATCTCACATGCTTTGGCCATGTTATTAGTGGGGGTCAGTCCTTGGAAAAGGACATCATCCTTGGAAAGGTAGAGAGCCTGCATAATAGAGGAAGACCCTCAACAAGACATATTGGCACAGTGATTGTGATAACAAACTCAGATATATCAGAGATGATGAAGATGGCATAGGGTAGGACAGTTATTCATAGAGTCTCTTTGAGTCAGTCAACTTGATGACACATAACAAAAGTAAATCTGTACTTTCAAAACTCATAAAATCATTCTACTTCATTCATAATTGTTTAGTCATTGCTCAACATTTATTGTAGATGATTGTGTAAGACATGTAGGGTTGCTTGAAAAGTGGTGGGAAAGAAGTCTAAACTCTGTTAAGGGAATTCTGATAGCATCATCCATAGAGAATTCCATAGCTAAATGTTAGTTTGAATCTATAGCAGCTCCATGGGAGAAATACAAGCAATCTCCTTTCATGTGATTTACCTCCTTGACAATCCAGTAGAGGGTCATCTATGAGTTGTTTCTTACTTGACAGCAATGAATAGTAGAAGTAGCATTAATAGTAGTAAATTCTATTTAAATAGACAGCAACACAGGTGTTATTGACAGTATTGTTAAATGCTATCAGTTTGGTCCAGCTAATAGTGACTTTATGAACAACAGAATGAAATAATAATTAGTCCTGTGCTATCCCCACAATCTTTTCTGTGCTTAAGCCCATGATTTAGTCACTTTGTAAATTTATTTCATTGAGGGTTTTCCTCTTTTTGGCTTAACCTTTGGTTTTCCAAACATGATGTCTTTCTTCAAGGTCTGGTGTCTCCTGATAAGATGCCCACAATATGTAAGACAAAGTCTTACCTCTAATGCTTCTAAGAAGCATTTTGGCTACATTTCCGAGACAGATTTGATTATTCTTTTTTTACATCATAGTATATTCAGAAGTCTCCAGTAGTTTATAAGTATACTTTCTTCTTTGGTCTTCTTTACTCACTGTCAAATTTTCCATTTTGTTACCTAATGAAATAATGTGCTTTCTATTCACTGACCTCTTCCCATTTTGCTGTCTTTCATATGTATTTTGTTTCCTGACTGTAACTTTGCTCTCTCCAGATGGAAACCAATCATAAAAATTGTAACTGTATTTTAGTTGAGGAGTTCCAAAATTTAGTGGGTAAGAAGTTTGACTGCCAATCCACAGCCAGGCACTTTTAATCCACCAGCTGCTCCAGAGGAAAAAAGATAGGCAATCTCCTCCTGTGTGATTTACAGCTTATGAAAACCCTCTGGAAAGTCAGATATGAGTCATTTCCAACTCCATGGTAACACGTTGTTTTGTCTTAGTGATATTTTGGGGCCACTCCATTATAGCTCTTAAAGAGCTGTGCATCTGAGAGCTGGACAATGAATAAAGATGACAGAAGAAGAATTGACTTTGAGCTATTGTGTCAGAGAAGAGCACTGAACATCCCATGGATGGCCAAAAGAACAAACAGGTATGTCTTGGAGCTTGTGAAGCCAGAGTGCTTTCTGAAGTCAAGAATGATGAGGCTTCCCTTCACATACTTTGATCATGCTGCTAGACGCATCAGGAAGTGTGAGAATGACACAGGGTAGAACAGGGCTCAGATCATAGGGTCACTATTAGTTGTACTGAACTTGACAGCACTTAACAACAACCACCGTTAATTGCTCTAGTGGCCAAGTGGTAAGAATCTGTGCTGCAGTTTCAAACTCAAGTGGTTCAAATCTATCAGCTACTCTAATGGGAAAAGGATGAGCACTCTTCTGTGTGATTTACTGCCTCCTAAAACCAACTAGAAGGTGAGCTGTGAGTCAGTTCTGACTCAGTGGCACATAAGAAGAACAATATCCATGGTATATCTCATTACACAAATGTTAGCTATCTGTGTTTCTAACTCTAGAAATCACTTCAGGTTGTTGAGTCAGGTATGACTGTGTGGTGGCCCCATGTTTTACAAAGTAAACTTGGGCTTAAATTTCAGACAAACAACAAATAGTCCAAAAGGTGAACTGTAACACCAGGGAGACACTCACCCCTTAGAAAAACCAACTATATAAGATCAAAAAGGAAGGCTTGTTCTCAAAAATAAAGCTCAGAAGATAGGAAATGGTATGAAGGATGGGTGAAGGGAACTGAGAATCACAGGAGTAAGTGGGAGAGTGACATTACATTGTGGCTTTTACAATAATATCTTAAGATGGAATTTTTAAGAGTGGTTGAATGCTAAATCACTTTGCTGTGTAAAGTCTCACTTATATCACAAGAACAAGAAAAAATATATCTTTCTGTAAGAATTATTTATTTATTTTATTATTTTATTATTTTTGTGTGCGTGTACCGTCAAATCAGATCTGACTGGTACAGGAGGAGATTGCCCCTCCTTCCCCGGCAGAGCATCTGATGGATTCGAACCGTGCACCTCTGGGATTGTAGTTGCAGCTGAGAATTATTTATTTTAGAAACAAATTCTGCATGTAAATCCAGCAAAGTAAATTAATCTGATCATTCAGTATACTCTGAGGTGTGGCTATCACTCTGATATTAGAAATTTAATATCAGTCATTTATATTTATCAACAATGAAAATAACTGTCAATTTGGGTACCAGCATCATTAGAAATCCAAACACAAACATTTTTAAGAGACTATCATGATCTTTGTTATAAGAGTAATCCAGTGTTCTTGAACAAAGCCATATTAACATTTTCAAAAGAATTTAAAATTATAACACAAAATTTAAAAGATATCACAGGGAACCAACAGATTCCTGATTACATGGACACCAATTGAAGAAATATTTAGACCTGAGTTAAGTATTTGGGGGAGTTTGTTTTTGTAAAATTATAAAGTGTTATAGGTTCTTAGTTGAAACCTTTATTCAAGCTTAAGCTTTGAAAAAAAGCTTTCCCCCCAATATTTGTAATCTCTTCTTTCTTTATAGATACTTGCTATATTAAGTTGGCTGCAAGAAATTTAACACCTTATTTCATCAACGAGCACACGAAAACTCATTGCCAGTCCAGCCTGCATTGACTCATAGCTGAGTCTCCCATGGGTTTTCTGAGGCTGTAAATAGCAAGGGAGGAGAGCCACTGATGAATTCCAAGGACCAGAGAGGCTGTCTTCTTGTTAGTAGTACAATGTCTTACAAACTAGGTCATCACACATGGCCTTCACTAATAGAGCACAGTAAAAGAAAGGCTTTAAGTTAATATTCATAAATATGTTAGGATATTTCACTTTGACTTATATATGGAATATGAGTTGCTCTTCAATTTCATAGAATGCAAAAGCAGAATAAAATAAACAGGAAATCTATCTAAGAAAACTATTTCCTTAATGTCTCAACAAAAGATAAAAATCTGTATATAATGTGCTATATATTTTCCAAGGTCTTTTCAGGCATTTAGTTTTCTTACTTTTGCTGTAAAAGAGTCTCTCATTACTTAGATGTGGCAGATAAAGAGACTGGAAAAAAATGTAAAAAGAAAAAAACCCCAAGAAAACAACAACAACAACAACAACAAAAAAAAACCCCTAACATGATAAAAGCTGATAACAGAGCAGGGAGACAAAACAAAACAAATATATGCACATACCCACAAAAACTCTCAAATCTGGTCCTCAAAGATTTTTAGATTGACATCTTTCAAATCCTTTTTAGTAACAAGGGAGTTGGTAAATGCGTACCTAGTTAAATCTAATGGCAAATTGATTCATTCTGAGAATAACTTCAAGGGCACTAAGACTCCTGGAGTTCTGACTCTGAAATCTATACTAAATGGAAAAGTTCAAACAGATAAAAACAAAACTTCAATAACAGGATGGAGGAAGACAGAAACAAACAAATAAATTAAAAACAGAATAAGTATGTGCAGAACGTATCCCTGGAAGTTTCTAATTCCTAGGCATATTTCACTATTTAAATTGCTTGTTTCTTAATTATCTAGGCTTCAACTTATCACTTGGTCACATATTTTAAGCAGTACACAGGCTAGCATCACAAAAGCTAATGATCAATTGGAATTAGTTCCATGATGTACTATTGATTGCAAATAAAACAAGGAGGATTTAGAGTTTATTGCTTTGTTGAAAAACAAAGACTCTAATCATAGACTCTAATCAGAAGGTAATTAACAAGTTAGTCTCTCACAGAATAAATAAACTGGAGGATGCAACATATTCTGGTCTACATATTCTGGCATCTACATATTTTGGGTAGGTGCTAGGAGAGGCTGTTTCTTGGAGAGGGAAATCATGCTTGGAAAGGTGGAGAGATAGTAAAGGAGAGGAAAACACTTAATCAGGTGGACTGACATAGTGACTGCAGCAATGAACTTGAATGTGTCAGAGATTGTGAGAATGGCACAAGATAGGGCAGAGTCATCTGTTGGTCATAGAGTTGCTATGAGTGGTACTTAGCTCAATGCCTCCTAACAACAACAAAAGTTGGATATCTATGGCTAGGTGTGGTAAGGTACTGTGTAACCAAACACAAAGGTATCAGGGTTAAATCCATTACCTGTTCCACAGGAAAGAGATGGGCAAACTCCTTCTGTACAATTTACTGTCTCCGAAAACCCACTGGAGCATCAGCTATAAGCCGGTTCCAACTTGACCTTACATTGCAAGAACATCAAATACAGTTTTATATTTAAATGGAATTTAAGAAGAAATTTAAGGCTAGAAGGTGCATAAAAATATCACTCGAAGCTACCAGGAAAAAATCAAATCATCCTGATAGCAAACATGGAAAATTGAACACAGTGGAGGACTGAGGTTTGACTTCTTCTGGCATTAGGAGTTAGGAAGAAGCAAATGATTCTGAAAAGGAGACAGATATGTAGCAATTAAAATCATTGGGGAAATTAAGAGCATAAAACCAGTACACAGATGTTTCCAGAAGGAGAGAGTGGTCAACAGAACATTAAATATAATGAGAACAGAGGATTAACCATAATGTTTGACAGACAATAGACTAAGGTCAACAGTATTTAGAGTGATGATGTCTGGAGTGAGTTAGAGTATTAGGCAAGGAAAAGGATACAGAGAAATACATGACCCTAAAAGAGGTTTTCTTCCAATGTTGTTGTTAAGTGTACTCAATGTATTCGGACTCTTAACAGTCCTACAAATAACACATCTGCACTTTGACTTATTCTGCTCCTCCTCACATTCCTTACATGCTCAAGCCCATCACTTCAGTCGCTGTAATCCATCTCACTGAAAGTTTTCCTCTCTTTCACTGACCCTCTACATTTCCCGGTAGGTTGTTTTTTCCAGAGACTTGCCACTCCTCACAGTATGCCCAAAGGATGCGAAACAGGGTTTCACCATTGTTGTCTCTAAGCAGCATCCAGGTTGCACTTTCACCAATACAGATTTATTTGTTTTTATGGCAGCCTGTACCATGGACTGCCAAGAAAACAAACAGATTCATCCTGGAGAGGATTAAACCAGGCTACGCCTTGGAGTCAAGGATTCTGGGGCTTCGTCTGACATACTTTGGACATGTTGTAAGGAGAGTCAGGTCCTGGGAGAGGGACATCATGCTTGGTAGGGTGGAGGGACAGCGCAGGAGGGGAAAACTCTCTATGAGGTGGATTGATTCACTGACTGGGGTAATCGGGATGGGTGTGTTAGAGGCAATGCAATTGGCACAGGATAGAGCAGGGTTTAGGGCTGTTGTACATAGGGTCGCTATGAGTCGCAAGTGACTCGACGACATATAACAACAACAACGTGGACTATATAATACTCTTCTCAGTGTGACAATTCAAAGGCAACAATTCTTCGAGAATTGCGTAACTCTCAAATACATATGAAGCAAATGAAAATATCCTAGTTTGTATCGTATCCACCTCATTAAACGGATGTTCTTGATCTTTAGCACTTGAGAGGTTTCTCTGACATAATATATCTTTTGATTTCTTTTTTTTTAATAAGGAAAGAATCTTTTTTCTTTTTATTTATTTATTTTTTTAATTTTTGTGAGTGTACCGTCAAATCAGATCTGACTGGTACAGGAGGAGATTGTCCCTCTTTTTCCCGGCGAGCATCTGGTGGATTTGAACTGTGTACCTCTGAGATTTAGTTGCAGCTCCTTGCCACTATGCCACCAGAGCTCCCCATCTTTTGATTTCTTGACTGCTGCTACCATGAGTGTTGACTGTGGATCCCAGTAAAATTAAGTCAATGGACAGTTTCCATCTTTCCCCCAGCTATCATGATGCTGCATATTTGTCCAGTGGTGAGAATTTTTTTCTTAATAGTAAAATATAACCTATATTTACAATAGAAGATTTTTATCTTCTTCAGTAAGTATTTCATGTCATTTTCACATTCTACAAACAGGCTGACTGTTGATAAGTTTTCCTCTAATCCTGATACCACATTCTTCTTCATAAAGTCCAGCTTCTCAAGTGATTTGATCAGCATAAAAACTGAATTTGTGTAGAGAAAGTAGCTAACATTAATGCACAACTTTCCTGAAATTAAATCAAGTAATGTCCCTTTGTTCTGTTCAGACAGTTCCCTCTTGGTCTACATACAGATTTCACAAGAACACAATTCTGGGATTCCCGTTTTTCAATTTTTATCTATAATTGGTTATGTTGCAAACAGTCAAATGACTCACATAGTCAACAAAACACAAATATACAGTTCTGCTGACTGCTTTAACATAGGAAAGGGAAAGGCCCACTTCCTTGTGTATTAGACTGTTTCAAAACTTGGCTGGGTCTGGAGAAGCTACTTTAACTTTAAAATCACAGTACATTTTCTGCTTGAGTGGTCTTATACTACCAAAGTGACTTGGTCCATTCACATGCTTTTAGTTCTTTCTTCTGATGATTTTCATACATTACCACAGCACCTCATAATTGCAGATCCTTTTCCTCTTATTTTAAATTACCTTTGGGAGCCCTGGTTATTGAAATTATTCACAGAACTATTATTCAACTTTCTGTAAATTAATCATTGTGCTTTTATTATAGAGGAAAGAAGCTATCTCTATATGGAGGTTTGAAAAACAAAGATGCTCATCATAAAAGGCAATAGAAATCACAGTCACTATGGCAATTTTAGGAGAGGTACAGAGAGGAAATGAATTAGTCAAGGTCTCATAAAGGTTGTTTTGTTGGCTGTTTTTTTTTCCCCCCTAGTCACAGGTGGATTGCAGGGACAGGGGCTAATATTAGGTAACTTTGACTCATTATTAGCACTACTGCTAAATCTCATCAAGATATTGCTTTAAAATGTCAAGTAGGAGAAGACAAACATGATCACAACTGATCTGAAGGGGGGAAAAGTATAATTTGTGAATATTGGAAGGTATAATGATATCTGTAATGCATTATAATCCTCCATAATAAAATTTAAAATCACATAAAGTTAAAGCTAAAAGGTCAGAACTAATTTCTTTTTTCCCCCCATTTTTGAGGCAACAATTTCTGGCCTTTCTAATCTGTGGAAATAGTAGAACTTAGGTACACATTTAAACGAATCTCAGTATATGAGACATTTTGCTTAAAGGGAGAAAAAGCACTTACTGGACCTGTATCTTTTCCTTTCAAAGAGAAAACACTCTGCTAGCTCAAAAAAGAGAAAATGCAGAAGTTTACACTGCTGCTATAATTCACACCAGTTATTATTCTAAACTATTCACTTCTGTTGAAGCTATTTGGATTATGATGCCAATGGTTAATAATATCAACTTCAAAAACACTGCTGGAAAAAGAACACAATTCTCAAGGCAGCTTCTTAAATTCTGCAACCTTTCCAAATCTTTTTGAGTAAAAAGTGGGACTTGGCATAAGAGTAAACACCTTGAAGGATTATACTCAGAGATCATTGGAAAGAAATTTTTCAAAATTCCATTACGGATGTTCCTTGCCTGTGGTTTCAAGATCATGTGATTCAGTGATTTACATGGTGCCTGGTACACAGGAGCTACTCCTTAATAAATTCCTAAAAAAAGATAAGGAGTCCCTGGTTAGTGTAAAAGGATAACAGGCTCAACTGTTACTAGAAAGGTTTGGGGTCAAATTCTCCCACAGAGGCCTCAGAAGAAATATCTGGAGATCTACTTAAAAAAAAAAATCACTCATCAAAGAGCGATTTTAGATGGAGTTTAGCTTAGCTAGGTAACCATGAATCACACACAGTATAGTAGATGCTTTAATCATTCGAGAGATAATTATTAACAATGCAAGTAATATACAAAAAAACCAAAGACACATTCAAAACAAAATAAGCATTTTATATTATGTTTTGACATTACAGGTCCTTTCATAGTTTCTGCTTAAATATTACTATAACAGGTTCCAAAATTCCAAAGCTCAAAGTAGTTAGTAATTCCATGAGATAAATTAATTCTATCTTATAAAAGAGTAAACCATTCTCAAACTCTGTTGGTAATAGTTTATCTAATTAATTGAATGATTCACACTCTTGATTTTGAAGTAAGTTATCTAAGGGGCATTCTTCAAACTATTTTGAGAACCTTACACTATGGAATTGCTACATTGTACCATTCTTTTTTTTTCAAGTTAGTTCATGAAGACATTTTCTTTCTCTGCTTGATTTTCCCCGTTGAGATGTGTGTGTGTGTGTGTGTGTGTGTGTTTGTGTGTGTAGTTTATGTAGAGGATCAATAGAACAATGATCCCCAGAAAGTAAGATCCTTAAACTCTCCTCCCTACAGTAGATAGAGAAATGTTCAATAAGGCATGACGTAGTTTTCTCTTATTAATAAGTCAAGACAGATCATCCTTAGTTTTCAAATGTGCCTGCAACTCCAGATTCAGATTAAAAGGTTCATATTCCTGTTGGCTACCATTTGGCAAAGTACAAAAAAGCAGCCTGAAACTTAATGTGGCTCCCTGGGGAAGCTCAAGGATATTCGCTAGGAGAATTAATTCCTCTGACCACCATGAAAGTATCTTAATACAAGACTCCCAGGAGGAATCAAGTCCAGGATCTGCCCAGAGACCACAAAACCAGCTCTAACTCATTCAGGACAGCACACAGGCAATTTCAAGAGATTGCCAAGCAGTGCTCTGAAGACTTTCAGAAATGACTAGCCTGTGTTGTAGAAATAAGGTCTTTCAGAGCATTTTAAAAACCACCTACCAGTCATGTAACAAGTTTACTTTTAGTAAAGTACTTTCATCACCCCAATGTTATTTTAGAACATGGTCTAGGAGAGAAGTATAGGATCATCCACACCCATAAAGTATTATGTGAATTTATTGTTCTAAAGGCAGATGGAAATTAAGGTTCAGGTCATTTTCATGATTCTGAGCATTAGTTTCCATGTCTAGTTCACTGGTGCCCTTTTACAACAAAAGAAAGCAAAAGCATTGTCTATGTCATCATAACAGAGACACGTTGGAAAATAGAGATTCGCTAATTATCTGCATCCTAAAGCAAAACGTTAGTTAATCTTTACCATTTATTTTCATGGATGAATTTAGCCATGTTTTTACAAAAATTCATTCAATGCAATCGTGAAGGTTGTGGTTCAAATCCACCAGATGCTCCGCTGGAGCAGGAGGGGCAAACTCCTCCTGTGCCAGTCGGATCCAATTCAATGGGACTCCAAATTAAAAATAAATAAATGAATAAAAATTCATTCAAAGGGAAAAGTTTGACAGCAATGATGAACCCTAATAAGCAAAGATCAAGCTCCTCCAAAATTGGTATTGTTTATGTTTCTTTCTTAAAGGCAATAATTCTGAGAGAAAAATTCTATATTATTGGTCTTTGACATGGAAAGACATGGAGGATAAGTTATATCAACTTGAAATATTATCTTTACTTTGTTGCGTGGTAGACCATGGCCAGGCCTTCTCACAAAGAAGGAAAAAAACCCACCAAAAAAACCCCCACCACAAACCTTCTAAATAACTAGAAGTTTAATATACATGACAGTCACAAATTCAGATAAGTTATTGTGTGTCAAGCGACTAAGAATACATTTCTTCTTTTTTCTAGTTGCTAAGAATGCAGGTGTCTTAACTGTAGCTAATGGAATCTAAACAAAAGTTTCCCACCATGCTTCACTCCTGGATCATAAAAATCCCTGTAAGTCTTTTTCTGTTTGCCAGCTTTGTAGCTATGAGCACAGTAACCTTGAAGCCACATGCTGAGGATGGCAGAACCACAAAATGAAGCAAGCCCTGAGCACTGTATTACTACATGGTCAAGACTTGGCTACCAATCAGGTGCATCAATTTTGGAAGTTATGTAAAAAGTAAATTTCTATTGAACTTGAGCTGTTACATATATTGGAGTGTGTTTGTGGCGTGGACAGGCAGTTAGCATTGCTTTAACTAATGTGTGACACATTTAGCAAACACAGAAAGGAACACATTGATTTAAAATTACTTTAGGGATATGAACACAGATGCAGATATTTGGACTAGGGGCTATGATTTTGATGATTCAGTGAATAAATGTCTTAACAAGGAATCGTTATCATAAGAGTAGTATTGTGACTTTTCCAGTTGCAGTGAAACTAAACTCCTGGCACATCTCAAAAAAGTCTTCTCCCTGAGCAGGGTGAAGATCATCCTTGTCATTCTAGCTGTCGTGTTAAGAAAGAGAACGGATACTAGGAAGCCATGACCACTCGGATATCTTCATTGTCCATGCTCTTCTTACAGCCCTTGTATGTGATAAAGCTTGTGAGTAGCATGAGTTGGTGACGGTGAGTATCTTTCTGTCATCAGGAAACCAAATGACAGTCTTCTCCAATTATTTCTGTGTAGCCATTATATGAAAAAGACAGAACTTAGGAAATGGAATTGTTTAAATCAACTTTCTTTTATTCTTACTGTACCAGTATAAAGTGTGGTATGAGACTCCTCTGTTCTTTGTCCTTTCATGACATTCAGGAGGGAATACTCTAATTTCACTGTCTACTTCATATTAACCACAGCTATTGTTGTGTACTGTCAAGTCAGAATCAACTCATAGCTCACCCTCCAGTGGATTTTTAGAGGGAGAATAATTACACAGAAGGAGACTAGCCATCTTTCTCCTTCAGAGCAGCTTGAGGATTTGAACCATGTGTCATGTGGTTGACCGCACAGTTCCATTAGGCCACCAGAGCTCCCTACAAACATGGCTCAATTCCAAAATGGAATATCCAGCTTCTTCAAAGGAGAAGGATGGACACTCTCCTCTGGTATGATTAAACTGCCTCCAAAAATTTGCTGGAGGGTCAGATATGAGTTGGTTTTGTCTCAACAGTATATAACAACTACAACAACAGCTGTATTTAGCATGAAAGGAGCTCTAGTGGTCTAGTGGCAAGAAGCTGCGCTGCAATCCCAAAGGCACGCAGTTCAAATCCACCACTGCTCTGCGGGAGGATGGACAATCTCCCCCACTCCCTAATTTGATTAACTGTCTTTAAAAATCCGCTGGAGGGTCAGCTCCAACTTACTGGTACTCAAAACCAAATAACATTAATATTATTATGTGGAAATTTAGTATTTATACCTAACAAAAAAGCATAAAATTAATTTCATATAAAAGTGAAAATTACTATATTTAGAAAAATTATGAAAATATTTTTCCTTGCTAGTTATTAAAATTATAATTGATTTTTATTGTTATTGCATGCCATTGAATCTATTCTGATTCAGAATGATCCTACTATTCACTAGAAAATATTGGCCATCATCCAAATAATTGTTTTAAATTTATAGTCTTTGAACCAACAGCACTGTTGTCTTTTTTTAGAGGAAAAAAGAATAATATCTTTTTCTTACTGAATTTTAATCCACTGTAGTAATGGGTTACCTCAGGCAACCATATGAGATAGTTATTACAAATGCAATTTATTCTACATGATAAAAAAATAACTAAACATTCTCTAAATGACAGAAGTGATATAGTCAATGAAGTGAAACATATTTTAAAGCAATTAAATTTCAAAATGTGCTCATTTTACTTCTATACACAAACTTTCATTCTAGAAAATCAACACTATTTTGAAAAATTCAAATTTCATTACAAGAAGAATTTTGAAAAATGTGCAATTGTTGAAGTCTGAATTTTCATCATACTGTGTTTGAATATTTGCAGTACAGATCAGCGTGTCTGAGCTATAAAGATTTGTAATTGATTTAAGTTAAGTTGAAAATATGCAGAAGAGATTTGATGCAAAGAAAAAGGAGGCTTAATATTAGAAAAAGAAGCAGAAACACGGAGAATCTAGAATTTTAAAAATTGTGATGTAGGCATAACTTTCTGGTGTCTTAACTACAAAAGCTGCCTTGGATCCAAAATAAATTTTAGACGTTACTATTAGGCCAAGCTATAGAACTGTGATTCTTTGCAATTTCAGTTTGACTTAATTTCTATGTCCATTTTTACAAAAATGCCCATACCTGAGTTAGACTAAGATACTTTCTATTCTTTGTAACCCAAACTTCAGAAACAATAATGATCTATATCTAGTTAATGTTGTTGTTGTTGTTGTGATGTGCCATTGACTTGCTTGTGACTCATAGCGACCCTATGTACAAGAGCCCTATGCCCTGCTCTATCCTGTGCCAATCTTACTGTCTCCGACACACCTACCCCCATCACCCCAGTCACTGAATCAATCCATCTCATCAAGGGTCTTCCTCTCTTGCACTTTGCTGTCTCTCCACCCTCCCAAGCATGACATCCTTCTCCAAGGATTGGTCCCTCCTTGCAACATGTCCAAGGTATGTCAGACAAAGCTTCAGAATCCTTGCTTCCAAGGAGCAGCCTGATTTCACCCTCTCTAGGACAAACTTGTTTGTTCTTCTAGCTGACCGTGGTATATTCAATACTCTTCTCCAGAGATACAGCTCAAAGGCATCAATTCTCCTTCTATCATCCCTAATCATAGTCTAGCTTTCTGCTGCATAGCAAGTAATTGCAAAGACCATGGCCTGAATCAGGCACACTGTAGTCTTCAGACTGACATAATGCTCTTCAGTACTTTGGAGAAGTCTCTGACAGCAGACTTTCCTAATGCAATTTGTCTTTTAATTTCCTGGCTGTTGGTACCAAGCAAACTGAAGCTGTTTACAATCTCAGTCTCTTCACCATCTATCATGATGCTGCCAATCAGCCAACTGGTGAGAATCTTTGTTTTCTTGGAATTGAGCTTCAATTCATGTTTAAGGCTGCAGTCCTTGACTTTCTGCAGCAAGTACTTCAAGCCTCCCTCAGTTTCAGCATGGTGCAGATTGTTGATGAGTCTTCCTTCAAATCTCACACCATATTTCTCCTCATATAGTCCAGCCTTCCAGATAATCTGTTTGTTCTGCATATAGATTGAAAAGGTAAGGATAGTATAGAGATAGGACACATCCGTGGTGTACAACCTTCTCAATTTTGAATGATGCAGTGTTTCCTTGCTCTTTTCTGACAGCTGCCTCATGGTCCAAATATAGGTGTCACATAAGCACTATCAAGTGCTCTGGGATTTCCATTCTCAGAGTCAGCCACAGTTTGTTGTGATCCACACAATCAAATGCCTTTGCATAGTCAATGAAACACAGATAGATACTCCTCTGGTACTCTCTGTTTTCAGCCAAGATTCATCTAGCATTAGCTATAATATCTCTAGTACCACAGCCTCTTCTAAATCCAGCCTGTGCTTCTCTCAGGGCATCATTACAAAGAAAGAAGGAGAAAGAAGAAGAAGAAGAAGAAGAAGAAGAAGAAGAAGAAGAAGAAGAAGAAGAAGAAGAAGAAGAAGAAGAAGAAGAAGAAGAAGAAAAGACCAACATGGATGTCAGAAAGGACTCTGAACATCACACTTAAGAACTGAGAAGCCAAAGCAAAGGGAAGAAATCAAGAAACTAGGAGCTTTAACAGAGATTTCAAAGGGCAGCTCGGGGAGACAAAGCAAAATATTGCAATGAAATGTGCATAGAGCTAGAGTCAGAAAATCCAAAGGGCTGAACTCACTCAGCATTTCTTAAGCTCAAGGTCAAGCCTTGAGTTACAATACTTAAGGATGCCTTGGGCAGAATATTAAATGACCCAGGAAATATTAAAAGAAGCTGGAAAGAGTATACAGAGTCATTGTACCAAAAGGAATTGGCAGACACAGAAGAATTTCATGAAACAGCATATGAGCAAGAGCCTGTGGTGATGAAGGAGGAAGTTCAAGGTGCTCTGAAAGAATTGGCAAAAAACCAAGTCTCCAGGAACTGATTGCATATCAATTGACATAATTCAACAAGCAGACGCTGCCCTTGATGTGCTCACTAAGTTGTGCCAAGAAATCTGGAGGACAACCACCTGGCCAACAGACTGGAAGAGATTTTTTTTTCTATCCTAAAGAAAGGTGACCTGACAATTCTTGCTGATTATTTGGTGATATTTTCTAATTAATGTAAAAAAAACAAAAAAACAAAAACCAGGAAAAAGACTACTTTATTAGGTATATGAGGATAAAAGTTAATCAAATCTAATCTAAAAGTCGAATTGCTATATTATGAAGATTGGGCATGTTTAACATTTTAGGTAATATCACAAGGATTTTAAAAAAGTTTAACCTATTCAGATTCACATCAGCAATGTACAGTTCCCATTATTTCATATCCTTCATGATTATTTTATTATGTATTTCTTATAGGCAACTTTCCAGGTTTTAAATTAATAAAAATGTCTCTGATGATAAGGTTTTGGATAAGGGGAAAATTTGATCAACTAAATGCAAGTTTGGTAATACACTCAAAAAGATGTGTGTATTTTTTAAATACTTACCAATAAACTTTTAAAAAAGAAAAGAGGGGAAAAACCCTCAAAATACAAGGGAACTCCTTGGGAATTGAAACGCAATTACTACTAAAGTAACTTAGAAATAGCCAGCTGTTTTGGAAAGCTAAAACTAAGGAATGCAGACCTTTCAAATAAATACAAATTATTATTGACATTTTCCCACAGTCATTGCATCAATTCTGACTCATAGCAATGCCCTCGTGGGTTCTGAGGCTGTAAATCTTTATGGGAGGAACCTGTCCATCTTTCTTTAAGAGAAAGTTGGTGGTTTCAAACTATTGACCTTTTGGTTAGCAGTCTTACACATACTATGCCAATATTGGCATTTAGCTGTTTATGATTTAGACAGGACATGCTGACAGCAGGAACCAATCCTTAGAAAACAGACATCACGCTGAGAAAGGTGGAGGGTCAGAGAAGGAGAAAAAGACCTTTAACAAGATAGATTGACATAGTGGATGGCACAGGATAGAGCAAGATTCAGCCCTGGGGGTTTTTTAATAGGATTGTGATGAGTTGTAGACAACTCAAGGGCACCCCAAACAACATTTGTACTGGTGAGTTAGTATAATCCTTGTTGTGCTGTAAACCAAACTGTTGGAGGTATTAATAGACCAGCCACATAGCGAAAGATGAGCAGTCTCCTCCTTGAAGATCTATAGATTCTGAAACCAATTAAAAGTTGCTATGAGTTGAAATTACTTCATAGCAGTCGAGTTAGGTTGGGTTGGGTTAGGTTGGGTTGGGTTGTACTAGAGAAAGAGCCCCAGCAGTGTAGTGGCCGAAATACTCAACTGCTAATTGAAAGGACAATAGTTTGACCCCGTCAGCTGACTAGGCAGAAGAAAGATGTGGCACTCTGCTTCTATGACGATTTACAATCCCGGAAACCTTATGGGGCAGTCATAGCTCTAACTATTCCCCAGGTGACACTCAGGGACCATGTTTTGACATTGTCACTGCAGTATTCTATTATTTAGTGGGATTTAGCCACCATTAGTCTAGGAAATGTAACAAGTATTTACTACAGTCCTACATTTACTGGGATAATCTTCAGCAGAATCTTGCTTGCATGTGAAATCAATGAGATTGTTCTATAGTTTCCACACTCTGTTGGGTCACCTTTCTTTGAGATAGGAACAAAATATCGATCTCCTCCAGTCAGTTGGCCAAGTGGTTGTTCTCCAAATTTCTTGACACAACTTAGTGAGCATGCCCAGGGCAGCATCTATTAGCTGAAATATGTCAATTGGTATACCATCTATTCCTGGGGACTTATCTTTTGCTATTTCTTTCAAAGCAGCTTGAAAATTCTGCTGAAGATTATCCCAAACCACTGGAACAGCACATCAGCAGAGAACTGCCAGAAGTCCAGGCTAGGCTTAGAAGGGGTCGTGGTACTAGGGATATTGTAGCTAGTGTTAGATGGATCTTGGTTGAAAGCAGGAAGTACCAGAGGAATGTCTGTCTGTGCTTCATTGATTATGCAAAGGTGTTTGACTGTGTGGATCATAACAAACTGTGGCTGACTTTGAGAAGAATGGGAATCCCAGAACACTTGATCATGCTAATGCAAAACTTCTACTTGAACCAAGAGGCAGTCATCAGAACAGAGCAAGGAAAAACTGCATGGTTCAAAATTGGGAAGGGCGTACGCCAGAGATGTGTCTTGTCTCTATACCTTTTCAACCTGTATGCAGAACAGATCATCCGGGAGGCTGAGCTCTATGAGGAAAAATGTGGCATCAGGATTGGTGGAAGATCTATCAACAATCTGCATGATGCAGATGACACAACCCTGCTTGCTGAAACTGAAGAGGACCTGAAGCGCTTGCTGCGAAGGGTCAAGGACTGCAGACTTCAATATGGATTGAGGCTAAATGTCAAGAAGACAAAGATTCTCACCACTGGACTAATTGGCAGCATCAGGATGGATGGTGAAGAGACTGAGATTGTTCACAGCTTTAGTTTGCTTGGCTCTACGGTCAACACTCTCGTCACCAGTAGCCAGGAAATTAAGACGTATTGTGATGGGAAAGTCTGCTGTTAGGGACCTCTCCAAAGTACTGAAGAGCAATGGTGTCTCTCTGGAGACTAAGGTGCATCTGATACAGGTCATGGTCTTTGCTATCACTTGTTATGCATCAGAGAGTTGGACAGTGACTAAGGAGGATAGAAGGAGAATTGATGCCTTTGAGCTTTGATGTTGGAGAAGAGTATTGAGGGAACCATGGACTGGTAAGAAAACAAACAGATTCATCCTGGACAGTGTTAAACCAGGCTCCTCCTTGGAGGCAAGGATTCTGAAGCTTCGTCTGACATACTTTGGTCATATTGTAAGGAGAGACCAGTCCTTGGAGAAGGACATCATGCTTGGGAGGGTGGGGGACAGGTGCAGGAGGGGAAGGTCCTCTAGGAGATGGATTGATTCGGTGACTAGCATAATTGGGATGGGTATGTCAGAGACAATGAGATTGGCACAGGAGAGAACAGAGTTTAGGGCTGTTGTACATAGGTTTACTATGAGTTGCAAGCGACTCGACGGCACTTAACAACAACAACATTTACTTGAAGAATGAATGTTGTTGTTGTCGCTAGGTGCAGTTAAGTCCACTACAACTCTTAGTAATACTATGAACAACAGATTGAAATCTCGCCACATCCTTATAATCTCCACCTTGTTCAAGCTCATTGTTGCGGTCACAGTGTCAGTCTCGTGGAGGATCTTCTTCTCTTGCCCCGACTCACTACCTTTCTTAGCATGATGTCTATTTCCAAGGACTGGCCCCTCCTGACTACATGCCCAAAGTATGTAAAATGATGTGTCACCATCTTAACTAGGCTGCAACACCCCCATGATACATCTTCAAGGATATGAACATGTACGGCTAAGCACAATTGATAACAGTGCATCTAAATTCCCAAATCAATCTCCACAATTGTCTATGTGTTTCCTACTGCCAAAGGGGCCCTTT
>NW_006399848.1:9164812-9169519 GCF_000299155.1 Elephantulus edwardii
TGGAAACCAGAGGATTCTTGCATTTGTGCTGCTGAACTGAATTTAGACTTTCATTAATTGAAGGATTGTGCTTGTTAATCTGGTCTGGGACTAAACCAGGATGTGCATTGTGAGATATTTGCTGCCTCCTCCACCCCTATACCTATTTCCCTAATAAATCTGACAACTGGGAGTAAAGTCTGTGAATCAAGTTCAATGAACATTGGACCCAATGGTTGACATAAATAGATGCAAAAGCATGTGGATGAGATGAGGGATGGCATGTCTGACCATGTACCTAGTTACATGGTGCTATGGATATTACTGAAGTCTCTCTCAGGGAGGAGTGATAGGGAATGGCAAAGGACACACTGACAAAGGAGATTAATCAGAACTGGCTTTTACAGCACTGTGGCAATGGGACAATTAAAACAAACTTTCAAGGGGGGGGGAAGAGGAATGAACTAGGCGGGGAGGGTAGAGAAAATAGTGCAACAATGAATGAATGAAAACCCCAAATCTCTGTAAATGTTCATTAAATTTAATAAAATTTAATTATAAAAAAGAATAAGAATTTTTAAAAAAAGAAGCAGGCTGGTCATTTGTCTTCCAAGACAGACTTGTTTGTTCTTTTCACTGTTCATGGTATATTCAATATTCTTCACCTCTACAATTCCTTGAGCTTCACCAATAAACATTTCACATTTTCTTCACTTTCTACAAGTAAGACTGTGTTATCTGCATAACTCAGGTTATTGATAAGTCTCCCTCCAATCCTGATGTTACATTACTCTTCGTGTAGGTCCAGGTTTTCAAATTAGGTACTCAGGATACATATTGAATATGTATGGTGAAAGGATACAACCCTGATGCATGCTTTTTCTGACTTCAAACCATGTGATATTCCCTGGTCTTGTTTGTACAACTGCTTCTTATTCTACATATAGGTTTATTTTTTACATGATCACAATTAAATCTTAGGAAATTTTCATTCTTCTCAATGGTTTCTGTAAAGTATTATGATCAACATGATTAAATGTCTTTACATTATCAAGAAAAGACAAGTAAACTCCTTCTGGTTTTCTCTGCATTCAGCCAAGATCCATCAGACACCAGCAATTATACCTCTCATTCTACTATCCCTTCTTAATCTACCTTGACCATAAGTCTTAGAACCTTACACCAGGTCTATGAGTTTTAAAACCTCTTTGGATTATCCTCTCTCTTGTTTCAGTGAATGGAATAAAAAGTATTTCTTTGATTTAATTTTTCACTTCCTTAGAATTAACAAATTATAGTAGAAAAGAAAACTATAAACAGTGTTCCTTAAGGGTATTAAAAGTAATTTATAAAATTACATACTGAGACATTTTTAAAATTTTGGTTGTGGTTTTATTTTGGTTTCATTTTTGTTATTTTTTTTTTCTCCAAGTAACAGTGATATAGAAAATATGAAAAGAGAAAACACACTTTACTTATTAGGAAGGGTGGGAAAAGGATGGGCAATTCCTCCCATGTGATTTACTGCCATTAAAAACCCACTGGTTTAAGGGGGAAGATTAATAACACATATAGTCATTCTTGGATAAATAAATGAATTTCTAAGGCAAAAATCAGAAATATAAAAACTGAGACCAAGAAGTTTCCATACCATGCCATCACCCTCTCCACAATTCTACCTGTCTTGTTTAAAACAAAAGATAAACCCCATAGACATATAAGTAACATAAATGTTGTTGTTGTTGTTGGTTGCTTTTGAGTTGAGCATGACTCATAACGACCCTATGAACAAAAGGCCTGAAGACCCTCTACAGTTATCAACATTTATCAAAGTTCGTAGAGTTTCCAGAGTCATGTTATTTAGGAAGTAGATGCCATGCCTGCTTCCAAACCTGTCATAATATGGTTATTGTTATGTTCCAATGATAGCAAACCTATGTACAACAGCTCTGCATCCTTCGCAGTCCTGAGCCAGTCTCACTAACTCCAAGAAACCAACCTCCATTGCCCCAGTTACTGTATCAATTCATCTCATTCGAGATCTCCTTCTCCTGTGCTGTCCGTCCACCCTTCTGAGCATGATGTCCTTCTCCAAGGACCGTTCTCTCCTGGCCATGTGCCCAAAGTATGTGAGATAGAGCTTCAAAATCCTAGCCTCCAAGGAGAGACTTGGTTTCACCCTCTCCAAGACAGACCTATGTGTTTTCTTGGCAGTCCATGGCATTTTCAAGACTCTTCTCCACCACCACAACTTGAAGGCATCCATAAGGCGTGTTTGGCAGCTAATTGCAGGGAGGAGATTGCCCATCCTTCTTTCAGAGCAGCACGTGGCCTCGAACCACGTGCCTTTGGGATTGCAGTGCAGCTTCTTGCCACTAGGCCACCAGAGCTCCCTTCTGATATTGAAAGGTTGTTGTTGTTGTTGTTAATCATCAGTCAGAACCGACCCATAACTGACCCAACCAGAGGGTTTACACATGGGAGGAGAGTGTCCGTCCTTCTCCCACTAGTGGCCTCAAACCCTGTGGCTTGGTGACTGCAGCACAGCTTCTTGCTCCTCAAGAAGCTTGGCTACTCGCGGTGCCTGGAAGCTCTTTAATGTCTCGTTGCAAAAGAAACAGTGAATACTGCTTTCTATTTTTAATATTATTTTTATAAAAGTTAAAATATTCACATTTCTTTAAGATATTGAAAACAAATATGAAAACAAATCTTTCATAAAAGGAAAGCAGCAAAACGCAAACTTTGGAAAAGTGAAAGATACTCATATGGCTAAGCGAATCAGGCAATAGATTTGTGATCTATGTAATAGAAAGATTATGGCAAACAATTTTCAGATAAGTTCTAGAAATGTTTACTTTCCAAAGGTTGACAGAAGCAGTCTGCAAAAAAACTTGCATTTTAGCACAGAACTTGCATTTTCTCAGTAGTTGCTAAAAGTCAAGCTCATATAATAGCAAGAGTGCCAATGTGATAGGTGTGATTCTGATTCATCTTGAGGAAGCCTCTTAACCATTCCGCCTCACTTTCTCCTTATAAAATGAATAATCCCCATCTATACAGATTCTGTAAGAAGATAAAAAAAGAAGGGGGGATAGAAAATCCCAAACCAATCTACACCAAAAAAATCACTTTGAAAATTAATTTAAACACAATAAATATATAAAGTGCTGTTATAATATAGAAACTATTTCCTAAATTAAGAATTTCAAAATAAAACCTCTCAACTCATGTTGAAGCAAGCATAGTTGGGTGTATGAATAGACACATTTCCCCCTCTCATTTCCTTTGTCCTTGATTCTCTTGATAAAACTGATCTCACTTTTCTGGATTCTTCCATTGCTTATTTGGTAATCTCCACATTCCAAGGCCATTTCATGACTTACTGACCCCTTCATTTGCTAACTTGCTTCTCAGGAACATTCCTGGTCACCCATAGAAGTTTGCTTTGGTGTTAGTATTATCTTGTCTTCAGAGTCTCTGGCACTGATCACCTCATTCTCATACATACATGGCATACAAGAATGTGGTTATTGCTGTTAGGTGCTGCCATGCCAGATATACTTCGTAGTGACCCTATTCACAATAGAGCAAGAATAGCTTCCATGTAACGCAGCAGAGAATACGACAGACTCTCTTATTTCACACAGATAAATTACTTGTACTTTGTGTTAATACTATTTCAAACTTCATAACTAGTCCAATGTTAAAAAAGCATAATAGAGTGTCTAGATCTATGTTGTTGTTGTGGATTGTAGAATCAGAGCTGACCCGCAGCTGACCCTCTGGTGCATTTTCAGAGGCAGTTAATCATACAGAAGGAGATCTATAAGCATGTTTATCTATGGACAGAGTAAAGTACTTGGGCAGAGAGCAGACAGAGTTCCCCTTTCAAAATTCTAGCAATAAACCATTCAGTAAATGATAAGAACCGTAATTAGAGCAAGGATGGTGAGAATAAAGCAAAGATCTGACAGACCTGGAAATTTTATTCGAGATGGAATCAACAACACTGAATGTGCAAATGTTGGTAGAAGAAGTAGAGCAAATGGGGTCTAGATAGATAATTCATTATGTAGTGATCTTGTCAACCTCAGTTTAAAATGACCCTGCATTTTATAGCATAGTGCATTACTTGTTGGGCTGCTAACCAAGAGAGAAGTAGTTTGAGTCCACAAGTTGCTCCAGAAAACAAGATGAGTCCATTTCATCACATAAATATCTATAGAAACTTGGTGCTGGACCTCCATGTGTCAGAACCAACTCCACAGCAATGAGTTTGTGTTTCCTGTTTGTTAAGTATTCAAGCTAGCAAACTCTAGGCTTCCTTTGGTATGGCATTCTCTGTCTTTCCAACCTCTGTGTTTGCACCGAGTGGACACTTTGCACTGAACATTATTTTCCTCGTCCCTTGTCTGTCCCCAAATCACCTTCAAAGTAGCATCAAAGTGTTTAATAAATACATATATGATAATGCTGCATATAATGCTGCAGACACAGGATGATAATACTGAGTAGTTCTGTAAAAAACAAATACGAGAAATAGAATGAGAAAATTAGATCTGGAATTTAGGATATAAACAGGAACATTTTTATTACAAAATAGAATTAGGAGCTAAGTTTCTCAGGAGTGGATAAAAAAATGTAAGTGAAAACGCAAACCAGAATAATTATTTTTTAAGACTTCTACGAGAGGAGAGGAGAGGAGAGGAGAGGAGAGGAGGGGAG
>NW_006399848.1:9170099-9170737 GCF_000299155.1 Elephantulus edwardii
CAGGTAGGGAAAAGAGGTACTTAATCATAATTCTTACCAGTAAGCATCTAAAATTAAATCACGCAGAGTTAGTAATTGTGTTTAAAACTCCATAACATTCTTCAATTATTATAATAATACCTTACCTTTAGCAAATATGTTACATGTTTCAAAACACTCCAATTTAAATTAGTTCACTTGTAATGCATGTATAGTTCCTGACCTCACCCCATGTTCAGTTAGCCCATAAATTGATTTATTTATACTATTTAAACCTTGGGGATTAACTAACTGTTCCATTGGTCTGTAATTTACCTAATTAAACAGGACTTTTCTAATACAATTCGTCGAGCCATTGTGAAGTAACATGAAATTTAACACTGAATGCATATTTTCCTCAGAACTCTCTGATTTTTTTTTCCATGGTGGAGCCTAATCAGTTTTCTCTCCCATTCTCCATTGAGTGTTTTCTAACATATGCACAGTCCAAATGATGTTACAATTGCTAGTTAGATGGAGTTTCTATTATATTTCCTTCAATAGTGCTAAATACACTTGCTAGAATTTAGACACCTCCAACAAACAGTGACCTCTTAAGAGTGTGAAATAGACAAGGATGTCAGCTTCAGTTTGCTCGGCTCCACAGTCAACACTCTTGG
>NW_006399848.1:9170837-9171817 GCF_000299155.1 Elephantulus edwardii
GGCACATAACAACAACAACAACAACAGTATAAGCTTATTTTGTTGCTTAAACTACATTGTAAGCATAACTAAAGGAAGGAGGGAAAGTCAATTTTTCACTGTTGTATATTTTATAAAATAAAATCTTTGGGTTTATAATAAACAGATGTTCATATCAGACTTGAAAACCCATTGTGCTGAGCTGTTTCCTACTCCTAGTGAATCTCAATCAAATTGCTGAGACTGTAAATCTTCACAGGACTAGACTGACCATATTTCTCCCTTAGAGTAATTGGTAAACTTGAACTCAGGAACAATAATGAATAAATACACACAATTAAAATTACTGCTTTCGTAATGCTGAAACTCTAATGAAATAGATCAACGTGCTACAAAATAGTGAATAAAATATACTATATATTGTTGTTACCTTGTTATGTGCATGTTGTGTGCTCCCTAATATGCATTATAAAATTGGAAAATTGTCCTTTTGCAACCATTAATGAAATGATGGGACTATGCAACTATCAGTAAGGATGCTAAATCAATTGGTGAAAAGTTATTGGGGAATTTTATACTGGAGGTACCAGGCTAATATCTTCTGGACCTAATCATCAGTCTTACTTAAAATAGAATGAACATTTTGCAACAGGATGTTATAGCAGCTTTTGTTGAATATTCTTATCAAACGTTTAAAATCAGATTTACACACTTACTTTCTTTTTTTTTCACATCTACGTAAATATAAGCACGTGAAGAATAAGTTAAACATCATATGGGAAAACAATCACCAGATTCCAGAATATGAGATATACTATAGTAGGAGAATCTGAGCTTTCCAAAATTTTTTGCCATGGAAAAAAAGGAAGTTGGAGGGATGAAAAGACATGTTATATATTTAAAAGAGCAAGAAATAAAGAAAAATCTAACCAAATGCAACACAGGAAATTTAAGACCTTGGCTTGAACAAATGCCTATAAACATGTTTTTTTAATTTTTTA
>NW_006399848.1:9172026-9177659 GCF_000299155.1 Elephantulus edwardii
CTATGGAATCAGACAAGATTCATAGCAATCCTGTGTACAGCAGATCTGAACCCTATCTTATCCTGTTCCAACATCAAAATATCTGAGCCAATTGCTACAGTCACTGTGTCAGTCTATCTGGTTGAGAGTCTTCCTCTCTTCCAATCTACTAGCCAGACACCTGTCCTCCAAATTTCCTGCATTGACTGTTGAGCACATCCAGGGGTGCATCTGTGAATTAAAATAAGTCAATTGGTATCCTGTCTATTCCAGGGCCTTTTTTGCCAGTGCCTTCAGTGCAGCTTCCACTTCCTCCTTGATTACCATGGTTCCTGCTCATATGGTACTTCCTGAAATTTTTCCAGGTCTGTCAATTCTTTTTCGTACAGTGATTCTATGTATTCCCTCCATCTTCTTTTGATGCTTTCTGAGCCATTCAATACATTGCCCATAGCATCTTTCAATATTGCAACTCAAGGCTAAAATCTGTTTTTCAGTTCTCTCAAGTCTCAGAAATGCAGAACAAGTTCTTCTCTTTTAATTCTCTAGTACAGCTCTCTGCAAAGTCCATCATAATAATACTTTTCTTTGTCCTCTCAAGCAGCCCTTTGAAATATTCTGTTCAGCCTTTTACTTCAGCATGTCTTTCCTTTGTTTTGGTGTCTTGGTGCTTTAGTGAAATTTTTAGTCATTTTTATTTTACACTGGTTTACATACAAAGGTCATAACAGTCGTATACATTGCTTTTCACACCCTGTTTAGAGTCTTTTCTGACATCTGTTTCAAGTTTATGTTTGGGGTTTTCTTTCTTTTCTTTCTTTCTTTCTTTCTTTCTTTCTTTCTTTCTTTCTTTCTTTCTTTCTTTCTTTCTTTCTTTCTTTCCTTCTTTCTCTTCTGTCTTCAAAAGCACCTTTTGCGTACTTCATGGATACTATCTTTGATATCATCCCACAACTCATCTTGTCTTAAACCACTGGTGCTCAATCCTTCGAACCTATTCTTATGATGATTTCAAATTCAGATGTAGTAGATTCAAGGTCATATTTTGGTTCTTAGGGATTTATTTTCATTTTCTTTGGCCTATATTTGAACTGTCACACAAGTAATTGATGGTCTTGACCCACAGTCCACCCCAGGCCTAGATTTAACTGCCCATGTTGAGCTTCTCTAATGATTCCTTCCAAAGATTTAGTCAATCTGATTTTTATGCAGCAAGTGGAGTCCATGTGTAAAGTCGCTATTTGTATCTTTTTAAAAAGTTTGTGCAAAGAATAAGTGATTGAAAATACAAAACGCAGTCATTCTATTTCTACTCTCATTTGTATCACCAAGCCCGTATTTTCCAATTCCTTATTCTCTGTTTCCAATTTTTACATTCCAATCACCAATTCATTAGCAAATCTTGATTGAATGTTTGGCCAATTTTGGAATGCAAGATTTGGTAAAAATTTTCTATTTCTTCTTCTTTGTCTCTAGATGTAGGAGTGTGTATTTGAATAATAGTTGTACTAACAAGTCTTACCCGTATGTGTATGGATAATGTCCTATCATGCATAACATTGTATTTCAGGATCAAACTTGAAATTAACTTTTTTTACTAGAATGCAGCACCATTCTTCTTCTGTTTTTCTTTTTTCTTTTTTTTTTAAAATAAATCAAGGTGTTTTGCTTTTATGTGTGCATAAATCATAGTAAATTAAAAGGGAGTTTAGGAGTACTTTCTCAGGAATAACAATTTCAGGTAGGCAATTGTGAGGAAGATAACAATCATGCAAGCCAACGCCACATGATTCTTCCAAAGCCCCCACGGTGAAAGCTCTATGCCCTGGTACGTCATATAGTCTTCACCAGTACATATCGCATAGCCTTGGCGTGTATTGTTAGCTGTTGTATTTAAATCTGGGCAGAAGTTTAGTCCCACAAATTCATTATAGTGCAGAGCCGAATAGCCGTATCGGGGAATGCTAAAGTACTGAATCCATGAGAGCCAAGACACAACAGTTTTGAGATTTACCAACAGACCTGAGAATATCACCATGAACACGAAAGAGATGGTCATGAGCAAGGTTGCTACAGTCACCAAACTCTGACCTGCTGCTATGGCCAAGCCCATGGAACTGGCCGGATAAGCCACCATCATCAGGGTAAACATCATGATGAAGAAGGCCTCTGCTGTTGGTTTCAATCCTAACAAGAAGTATATTATGCAAGTGAATAGAATGCTTGGTAACAGCATGTTTTTCATGCCATATGATTATCTGATTCAAACTGGCCAAAGCTAGAGCATCTCATCTCAGTAATGCCTTGTATGTTGATATTTATGCGTTCGACTACATTTTTCACAATTTGTAGGTTTTCTACATTCAAGCTACATACATTCCATGTTCCAGTTATTAAAGGATATTTGCCATTATTTTTTCCTCCTTTTGACTAACTTCCAATCTGGGCTTTACCACTATGACTATAACTATTCTTCTCAAAATTGTTGTTCTACTTATTATCACCTTGCCTTTTTAAGTCCCCGTTGACCAGTTCCAAGCCCTTAACCCCCCCACCCATCAACAGTTGCTATCCCAGTGAATTTACCCTTTTCCATTTTTCTGCCCCTCTTCTTTTCTTCCCTTTCCCCTTCTGAACTTTTATACGTATCTTGCTCAGTTATCCTAAAATGTATATGAGTGAGCTTATAAAACATAAGAATGAAACACAACCTAAATGAATGTTTATATAAAACCCAAAGTGTATATATGAAACACAACGTATTATATCCAAACAACTAAAAAAGTTTTTAAAAATACTTGTTTAAGAATCATGAAATATCTAGTTTGGGTCAAGCTCTGCAAAAAAGTTTTGAAACAAAAAGATGAATGAAGACTTTCTATTAAAGTTTTTTCCAAACCAATGGAAAGTAAGTAAACAGACACAAAAGATATTTATCTCTATTACAACAAAGACAGAAATCTGCAAAGATGCAATAATACTAACAGTATATCTCATTTACTGATAATTTATTGCACAAATGGGCTAAATGCTTTGAATATTTCATAATTTAATTCTCACAACAACTTATCACTAATTTTGGGAACAGAGAACTAAGAAACTTGCCAAAAATCAAAGCTATGACCTGGTTCTAATTCGTCAGGTAACAAAATATGGAATAAATAATTATACTTCAGAGGTTTAGCTCCGAAAATATTTAATCCTTTCCTGGTGTGAGGCTTCCAATAGAACTATACTGGAAGCCTTTGACAAAAACACATTTTATTATTTTGTTAGTAAGGTTCAATTCCCACATAACAGAATATATTTTAGCCACTTTAAACAGAAAAGAATTTAATACAGGAGATTTAGTGCAGGAAATTAGAAAATAATTTAAGAATTATGTACTTACAAAACTGTTACAACAGCTAATGTATAGCCTCGAGGCTAGACCTCTGGGAATGAATCCCCACATCATGTAGAACTGAAGAAATTACGACTTCTGGGAATTCAGGAGCAGACTGCTGACTGACTCTAGGTTGACCCTTGCCTTACCTGTGATCTGGAGACCAGCAACCACTGACCTTTGCTAGCTGCAGTGTCAAATCTTGCTGTACCTGAACTTCTTTCCTTGATTAACTCCTTACTGAAATGTCACTTGAGGGTATCAGCTTTACACAAGACTTAAAATCATATCCGGAATCCTAGCTTTGAACATATCTGAGAATGTTTTGTTTTTCTTTTTATTCTGTTTTTCAATCTTTGCTATTAGGAAGAAGTTGAAACAGACGTTGAAAAAGCCAGTCCAGCACATCCATTATGACCAAGACAGAATTCCTTGGTAAACTCCACAACCCTCTTCCTAATTTCACTCAAAGATTTTAAAATTCCCTGTGGTTTCTGCTACCCTACCTAAAATCTCTTTCTACATTTTCTAATGTATTTCTTTTGCAATATGTGTCCCCATTGCAATCTCAATTTTGAGTTCTTTTTTCTTACACAAAATCACCGAGTAATATTTTTAACATCCCTGTGTATGAGCAATCTCACCCCTGCAATTTACTGCCTCTGAAAACCCGCTAGCAGGACAGCCCTGAGGCCCTTACATCAGCACATAGCAAAGGCAACAACATCTATTCAGCCATTCGGTCCCTAAATTTAATTTCAATGTTACTATCTTTAAAAAGTATTTTATAACACTTCTAACTTTTATTATGATAGCTACTACTTCTATTTGAATCTTGCAATTTGCCTAAATTTTTGTGAGTTTAGATATTGTTGTTGTTGGGTGCCCTTGAATCAATTTCTACTAACAGTGACTCCATATGACAAAGAAGAGCTTCTTTGACTATAATTTTTGCAGATGTGGATTGCCAAACCATTCCCCTGCAGGGATACACAAATAGGAGCAGGTGTGTAGTTATTTAGGCTCCTTTTCTGTGCAGATACATTCCCATAATGCTACTATCACTTTCCTAAGCCATCCTTGAAACTCTGATTGTAATGCCTGACACTCTTTATTAGTGGCCTCCTGCAGATCGTTGATGTCAATAAGACTCTTCAATATTCAGCTGCTATTCTTATCATTTTACCTTTCACCTTGTTACTTAGCCGTAAACTCTCTGTGACAGAGAAAAAGCTATACTAATACACCAAAAGGAGACATATCACCTAGAGAAGTTCACATACACACACGCGCGCACACACTCCTACATGTACCCAAACGAAACAAAGCTCCTTCCTCACTTCCAAATAAAATTAAATCTTGAGTTAGCAGTGAAACATAATACGTGCTACGTTACCAGAGTTCCTGATCAAATTAGATCTTAATAAACAATAATAATTTATTTAAGCTTTCACATTTTTAATTTGTCATCTTCTGAAAAGTGTTATCAGTTGAATCTGTTAATTTTCTAAAATTCTTTGTTTCAACTCTTTGTAAGTTCTCTCTCTGATACACTCATTGAGATATCTAAAATAAGAATTAATAATCATGAAGGCTTCTGTGATTATATTATATGAATGTTTGAAGAACCAAGGACCAAATTTGGTTACTTCACTTTCAAATCAAAATTCTATACATGTAACATAAATTTTTTTTCTAATAATGTTTACAGTACTTTGTAAATCTCACTTGTTGAAAAAATTTAGCAAATATGTTTCTAAGTTATTTCACCTTGATAAATTCAAGTAAAGTGTATCTAGCATTAGTTTAATCATGTCTGTTATCTATAATTATTCTAGAATGTACTATTTTCAGGGCAACTCAATAGCTTTTTCTTCCATTTAATCAAGGCTTTAGAAATAAGCAGCACATACTATGTATCAAATAGCATCATTTATTTTTTAAGGAACATTTACATAATGGCCACCATAGCGATACTAAAAAAGCCGGCAGGAAGAGGTACACAGGAAAAGCCGGCGGGAAGAGGTCCTGGGGACAGGGAGAACGTGCTCCTGGGCGGAGGGGAACCCTGGAAGCTGCGCATCGGGCCAGAAAGGAAAACATAATCTACACAGGAGTTCTACAGGACACGTCACCTTCCCTTGGAGACAGTACAACTAAACTTAAGAGACACTGGTAAAAAGAAAAAAAAATGTCAGCAGTTGACGTGTTTGGGATCACCGAAGCCAAGAAAGCTTAAGATACAAGCTGTCAGATCATGGGTTGGACA
>NW_006399848.1:9184219-9197416 GCF_000299155.1 Elephantulus edwardii
ATTTCTGGTTAAATTTATTCCCAAGTATTTAATCTTGTGATTAGCTATTGTGAAAGGTATTGTTTCTCTTAGTTCTGGCTCTGTATTCTTTTTGTCACTGTAGAGAAATCCAACTGATACAATGAAGGAAATGTAAATTCAGGTTGGGTATTATTGGGCATAGAGTCAGTTCTGACATGGTCATTGCACTCTGCAGAGCTGAACTGTGGGCAACAAGGTTTTCAAGGTTGAGACCATTTAGAAAGAGATCATTAGGAGATCACCAAGAGATCAAGGTAACCGTGGGTGGACTCAAACTATCAATCTTTTAACTAGTAGTAGTTGTTGTTATGTGTCATCGAGTCGCTTGCAACTCATAGTAACACTATGTACAAGAGCCCCAAACCCTGCTCCAACCTTATTGTCTCTGACACACCTACTCCAATTACCACAGTCACAGACTTGATCTATATCATCGAGGGTCTTCCTCTCCTGCTCTGTCCCTCCACATTTGGAAACATGATGTCCCTTTCCCAGGACTGGTCACTCCTTGCAACATATTCAAAGTATGTCAGACAAAACTTCAGAATCTTTGACTCAAAGGAGCAGCTCGGCTTTACCCTCTCTATGACAAACCTGTTTGTTCTCCTAGCAATTAATGGTATATTCAACACTATTCTCCAGCACCACAGTTCAAAGGCATCAATTCTCTTTCTGTCATCCCCAGTCATTTTCCAGCACTCTGACACATGGCGCACAATTGTAAAGACTATGGCCTGGATCAGGCACACCTTAGTCTCCAGCCTGATATCATTGCTCTTCAGTACTCGGAAGAGGTCTCTAACAGCTGGATTTCCCAATGCAATTCATCTCTTGATTTCCTGACTGCTGGTATCAAGGGTATTGATTGTGGAGCTAAGCAAACTAAAACTGTTAACAATCTCGATCTCTTCACCATCCATAATGATGCTGCCAATTGGCCCAGTGGTAAGAATCTTTGTTTTCTTGATGTTGAGCTTCAATCTATATTGAAGGCTGCAGTCCTTGACCTTATGCAGCAAGTCTTTCAGGTCCTCCTTAGATTCAGCAAACAGAGCTGTGCCATCTGCACCATGCAGATTGTTGATAGTCTACCTCCAATCTGATGCTACGTTCCTCCTTGTACAGCCCAGTGTAGATGATCTGTTCTCCATATAGATTGAAATGGAGACAGAATACATCCCTGTGGACCACCTTCTTGATTTTGAACCATGCAGTGTCTTCTTTCTCTGCTCTGATGACCTCCTCTTGGTTCAAGTATAAGTTTTGCAAAAGCACAGTGAAATGTTCTGGGATTCCCATTCTTCTCAGAGTCGGCCACAGTTTGTTGTGATCCACACAGTCAAAAGTCTTTGCATAGTCAATGAAACACAGATAGACATTCCTCTGGTATTCTCTGCTTTCAGCCAAGATCCATGTGACATTAGCTATAATATCCCTAGTGACACGGCCTCTTCTAAACCCAGCCTTCACTTCCAGCAGTTCTCTGTTGATGTGCTGTTCCAGTCAGTTTTAGATAATCTGCAGCAGAATCTTGTTTGCATGTGATATCAATGATACTGCTCAATAATTTCCACTCTGTCGAATCACCTTTCTTTGGAATGGGAACAAATATAGATCCTTTCCAGTCAGTTGGCCAGGTGACTGTCCTCTAGATTTCTTGGCACAACTTGGTGAACACATCCAGGGCAGCCTCTGTTCATTGAAATATGTCAATTGGTATGCCATCAATTCCCGGGGCTTTGTTTTTTGCCAATTCTTTCAGAGCAGCTTGAACTTCTTCCTTTATCACCACAGGCTCTTGCTCAACGTTGTTTGCTGAAATTCTTCTATGTCCACCAATTCCTTTTGGTACAATGACTCTGTATACACATTGCAACTTCTTTTAATGCTTCCTGGATCATTTAACATTCTGCCCAAAGCATCCTTAAGTATTGCAACTCAAGGTTTGAGTTTGTCCTCCAGTTCCTCCAGCTTAAGTAATGTTACAAATGGAAAAGTGCTTAAAACCTTAATAAAAATTGGAAACTTCTACATTTGAGAATGTAAAGTGATGCTTTTCTGAGAAAACACCCTGAAAATGTATTTTTTTTTCCAATAAAAACCTCTATAAATTAATTGTTAAAGCCTGAATCCAGAAGTTACTTTCTGGTCAAAATATTGGGAGGCTGGGAGATAAGAACAGGGCTTTTCCTAGTCTTTGGTATAAATAGGCTGTCAAATATAGACAGAAATCTACAAGCAAGAGAGGATAAAATTGATGAATGGGACATTCCTAAGATTAAATACCTGTGTGTATGTGGTGTTAGGACTTTAAAAATGGGCTTTTCTAGCCATTGCATTAGCCCCTGCTAGACTCTAGCTACCTTAACTGTGACACATGATTTTGCAAATCATCGACAGATGTGGGACCACTATGAGAAAGAGAGAGAGAGAACTTTCCACATCGTAGCAAGAATGTGTTAGAGAGAGGGTGAAAAACTGTGGCACTGCTGTGAAGGGACCCTGGAGCTGCTGTGAAGGGACTGTACCTAGACATAACTAAAGGAACCCTGGAGATGGAGCCACAGTTAAGTTTTGCTTGCTGGATGACTGAAAAAGAAGCAGACTTGTAACTGCTCTGAGGTAATTTTTGCTGGGTGATTGAGGAAACTAGAGGCTTCTTGCATTTGTGCTACTGAACCGAACCTGAACTTCCACTCATTGAGGAATTGTGACTTGTTAATATGGTTTGGGACTACTGGACTAAACCTGTGCCTTCTTAATCTGGCCTGGGACTGCTAGACTACACTTGGAATTGCATTGTTTGGTATGCTTTGCATCCTGTATCCACAACCAATTCTCCCAATAAACCCCACAACTGTGAATAAAGTCTGTGAGTCAATCTGCAATGACCATTGAACCCAATAATTGGTAAAAATAGGTGCAGAAGCATGTGGGGTAGCAGGCTGACCATGTAGTTATTTATATGATACCGTGCATATTATTGATGGGGAAAGATCTCTTTTATAAAGTGGGCAGAAATCAGACTCAGCTATGCCCATGTTATATCTGCTCCTTTCATACTGCATCAAAATGTTTTCTAATGGGATGAAAATAAAATGTACTGACTTGGAAAAAAATATTTGGCAAGGCCATCTTAGAAAAGAGTCTTGTAACAAAAGATTACAGAATACTCCAGTGCCTCCAGAAGAAAAAGATTGATAAATCAAAAAGACATGGGAAGACTTTTCACAGAAATATAGTCAGCTAGGCAACAGACACATGAAGAAATGCTCAAGATCACTGGCAATCAGAAGGATGCAAATCAAAATCACAATAAGACACCATCTCACCCCAGTAGCAGTGGCAAAGTTTAATAGGACAGCAAGCAATAAATGTGGGAAAGGATGTGGAGAAACTGGAACTCTCATACACTGTTGATGAGTTTGTTAAATGGTACAACTGCTCTAGAAGGAAGTTTGGTATTTTTCTTCAGAAATCTGAATGGTATTTTCTCAAAAACTGAATATAGGAATTCCATGTGACCCAAATATTCCACTGCTAGGAATATACCCTAAGGGAATTAGAACTGAAACACAGAGATTTGTACACAGATGTCCATAGCAGCATTATTCCCAACTGCAAGGACATGGAAACAGGCCAAATGTCCAACAAAAAATGAATAGATTGAGAAACTGTAGTACATTCACAGGATGAAATACTATGCAGCATGAAGTAGCAACAATTTCAAAAAAATACTATACAACATGGGGAAGACTGGAGAACATTATACTGAGTGAACTAAATCAGTTTCATAAGGACAAAAACTGCCTGAGACCATTATTGTAAAAATATAAGGATAACTAGCAAGATGAGTATAAATGTCCAAGGGAGTATGGGAAGGAAGCTGGAAGGCTGAGGGTGGGAAAACAGGGAAATCATGAGGTCACAGAGTTTAGTGGGTAGAGAGAGGGGGTGAAAGAATTAGGAAAGATTCAGAGAGGACCTGAAAAGATAAAACATGGATCAATAGTGATTAGTTTTATAAAACACAATGTATGGGAATGATTTTATGAAACACCATGTGAGTGAAGGAAAATGGGAAATACATTGTATACAAATTTTGTATGCAAACCAAAATAAATTTAAAAAGGAATAGGGCCTTTAATATCAATTCAGTTTCTTCAATAGTAGCATAACATTAATCTGGTAACTGGAGTTCTCTTAAATGATTGTTGAAAATTTTCATAGATTTTTTTGCAATGAGAAGGGTTCAACATTTGTACTTTCTGTGGAAAAGTCAGGAAATTAATATGATATTTTCAGTTATATCATTGCCAACATTACCCATCTCACAGTTAAGTTGCCAATACCAATCTCTTAGGATTCAGTCAGAAGCAGAATTTTCCAGAATAAAAGTTCACTTGGGTAGAGTATATAAGAAAGAAATATCATCAATGAGAAGACATCCTTTAAACATGATCTATATGAATTAGGAAATTTAATATAAAATATTCAATATCAGAAAAGTGACAAAAAAAAATTCAAGAGTGAGTTCTCTCTGACAAGGTAGTTTGGGATATTTTCAGATCTCTCTGAGTCATTTAATGTTCTTTATCTTATTGGATTATTATGAGAATAAATAAAATAATGCAATTAAAAATGCCTTGTACGTTATAAAGCATTTGTTGTTGACATTACCATTCTGTTGTTCTTGTTCATACACCTTTCATGATCAAGCTCATGTGGGGTGGGAGCAAAACACACAAAAAACTGCAGACTCCAGAATTTTCTGGCTGGCCTTTCCAATGTGCTGTGCCTAAGCCCATCTCCAATTTCTGGATGATGTGCATTTTGAAATTCTCCACAGTCTTTTATATGCACAATCTTTATTGAGAATAGACAAAAGGGTCTCTCACTGCATCAACAGGAGTGGAAGCAATCAAGCAGCTGCTGCGCAGGGACCCTCAGACTGTATCACAAAAGTGACAGACAAGCAGGACATAGGGGAAATGTTCAGCTTAAATAACATCAGGCTGAAGAAGACAAAGATACAGAAGAACACCCTACAGACCAAAGAGATCATCGAGCAGGAGAAGCCAAGTGTCCCAAGATCTTGCAAGGGTCTCCACAGCATCATGTTCCACATTCTAGTCATGGAGGAAGAGTCACTTGCAGGTTTGGCATGAGCAGTGAGCTGCGCTGTAAACCCCGGAACAGTGTGCCCCTGCCATCAGCCTGTGGTTCTCTGAAGGGACCATGGAAGTCTCCAGTTTCCCCTGGGCTATCATAGAAAATTATTTGTATGATTAATGAAAATAAAATGCATCTCAAGGCAAAAAAAAAAAGAAAAGATGATGAGTTCTTGATAAAAGGTGAACAAACAAGGACAATGGAATGAGCTTAATTGTCTACTCTCAAAATCAATACCCTTGGTACCAGCAGTAAGAAAATTTGGAGGCTGATAGCATTGGGAAAGTCTACTGTCAGGGACTTCTCCAAAGTCCTGAAGATAAATGATGTTATTCTAAAGACTAAGTTGTGCCTGATTTAGCTTGGTCTTGTCAACCATTTGCAATGCACATGAGAATTGGACAATGAATAAGGATGATAGAAGAATAATTCTTTAGAACTGTGGTATTGGAGAAGTGTACTGAATATCCCATGGACTGCCAAAAGAACAGATACATCTTTAAGAATGTGCAGTCAGAATGCTTCAAGGACGATGAAGCGTCATCATGCATACTTCAGGCATGTTGCTAGGAAAGGCTATTCCTGGGAGAAGGACATCATGCTTGGAAAGGGGGAGGGAAACAATAGAGAGAAAGACCCTCAGCCAGATAGACTTGACACAATGACTACAGAAATGAGTTTGAGTGTGCCAGAGATTGTGAGGTCGACACAGAATACGACAGGGTTCAGATCTATTATTCGTAGGGTCACTCTGTTTCATACTCTATTCAACAACACCTAACAACAACAATCTACCTACCTTTCATAAATCCAATTAAAGAGTTTTTGTTTATTCATTTGACATGGGTGATTCCTAAAACTGTGCCACCTTTTTCTCCATGTTGTCATTTAAAGTATAGAGGCCACAAGAGAAACAAAGCAGTGAAAATATTAAGTCCAATCGATTCTGACTGGTGGCAATCCTACATGAGCAGAATAGAGCCATGCTCCATGAAGTCAATGGCTGGGCATCACCAGCTCTCTCTTCTGAGGTATTTTTAAGAAGATGCAAGCTGCAAAACTTCATGATTAGTCTCCAAGAGTTTAAGCAATTTTGTCATGTAGAGATCTAGAGTTCCATATGCTGCTTAACTAATGGGTTCGGGTTTTTTTTAATCTCTAAATAGAAGGCAATGAGTTTGAAAATTGTCCTCTAAACACACACACACCCCACCCACACACACACACAAACACTTACACACACATTTTAATAAATGTCATCCTTCATCAATTTGACAATCCACTATTTTTACTCAACTACATACTGTAAACAACTTTCTGTCATAGAATACATATAATTTTATACATACATGCATACTATGTATAATATAGATTATTATATGTTCTAAAATATAATTTATTTCACATGCAAGCAAGATTCTACTGAAGATTATCCCAAAATGGCTGGAACAGCACATCAGCAGAGAACTGCCAAAAATCCAGGCTGGGTTTAGAAAGGGTCATGGTACTAGGGATATTGTAGCTAATGTTAGGTGGATCTTAGCTGAAAGAAGGGAGTACCAGAGGAATGTATATCTGTGTTCCCCATTGATTATTCAAAGACATTTGACTGTGTGGATCATAACAAACTGTGGCTGACTCTGAGAAGAGTGGGAATCCCAGAATACTTGATTGTGCTAATGTGAAACCTATACTTGGACCAAGAAGAAGTCATCAAAACAGAGCAACAAAGCACTGCACGGTTCAAAATTGGGAAGGGTGTATACCAGGGATGTGTCCTGTCTCCATATCTTTTCAACCTGTATGCAGAGCAGATTATCCGGGAGGCTGGGCTCGACGAGGAGAAATGTGGGGTCAAGATTGGTGGAAGATCTATCAACAATCTGTGTTATGCTGAAACTGAGGAGGACCTGAAGCACTTGCTGCAGAAGGTCAAGGACTGCAGCCTCCAATATGGATTGAGGCTCAATGTCAAGAAGATGAAGATTCTCATCACTGGACTAATTGGCAGATCAGGATGGATGGTGAAGAGATTGAGATTGTTCACAGCTTTAGTCAGCTTGGCTCCACAATCAACACTCTTGGCACCAGTAGCCAGGAAATTAAAAGACGTATTGCACTGAGAAAGTCTGCTGTTAGAGACCTCTCCAAAGTACTGAAGAGCAATGGTGTCTCTCTGGAGATTAAGGTGCATCTGATACAGGCCATGGTCTTTGCCATCACTTTTTATGCATCAGAGAGATGGACAGTGGCTAAGGAAGATAGAAAGAGAATTGATATCTTTGAGCTGTGGTGCTGGATAAGAGTATTGAGGGTACCATGGACTGCTAGGAAAACAAACAGATTCATCCTGGAAAGGGTCAAACCGGGCGGCACCCTAGAGGCAAGGATTCTGAGGCTTCATCTAACACACTTTGGACATGTTGTAAGGAGGGACTGGTCCTTGGAGAAGGACATCATGCTTAGTAGGGTGGAGGGACAGCGCAGGAGGGGAAGGCCCTCTATGAAGTGGATTGATTCAGTGACTGGGGTAATCAGGATGGGTGTATCAGAGATAGTGTGATCGGCAAAGGACAGAGCAGAGTTTAGAGCTGTTGTACATAGGGTCGCTATGAGTCGCAAGCGACTGGATGGCACAAAACAACAGCAACAACAACGTAGTATAACATAGCATAGCATAGCATAGCATAGCATATATATGATATTATATACACTATGCATGTTTTAGATGTTTACTATCAAGTCGGACCTGACCCATAACTGACCCTCTGGCAAGTTTTCAAAGGCTGTTAATCACATGAGAGGAGATTGCCCTTCCTTCTCCCACAGGGCAGCTAGTAGATTTGAACTTAATGCCTTTGTGATTGCAGCACAGCTTCTAGTGCCCTGGCCACCAGAGTTCCCTGTAATATGTGTATGTAAAATATCAGAGGCTTAACATTTTATTGAATATATTCAACACTTATATAGGAAATAATAATGACATAATACATGGAAATAAGAGGGCACTAAAATATAGGGTGATCCCAGATCTTTCTATGACAGGAAATGAGTACATGGAACATCCAGGAAAGACCATATCTCATGAGTCAAACTGAAATCTCATCAGCTCACAGTTGTTCATACCTCAACTGTTTAGGTTTCTAAGAAAAAGAAAACAGATGCACAATTACCCTGTCTGTTGCTAAAACCTCTTATCCATCTGGTCTCTTCATCATTCCTGTCTCACTTAAGTACCCATAGTAGGTTTTTAATTGTAACTTCATTGATACCACATGGTCTTTAAATGACCTTCAGTTGTGATTTCACAGACACAATAGATAAATTCAGTTCAAATGAGCAGGTAGCATTGCATGGTTCAGAGACTGTACCAGGTATGGAACTAATAAACACCAAAATAATATCATACTTAAATGATCAATAATGAATAATAGCATCTGAAGCGTAACCATACACATGCACAGCAAAACAAAACAACAAAAATTGATCATTTGAACAACAACAAAAAAATGTCTACTTAGGAAGCTCTGGTGGCCTAGTAGTAAGAAGCTTCACGGCAACCCCGAAGGCACACCGTTCAAGGTCGCTGACTGCTCCGCCAGAGAAGGATGGGCAATCTCCTTCTGTTCGATTAACTGCTTCTGAAAAGCCACTGAAGGGTCAGCTAAAGGTCGGTCCCGAGTCAATGGTACACAACAACCACAAAAACAACTTGGAAACTAGATCAAAATCATTAAGAACTAAGAATTTTTTAAGAACATCATGCTTGATTTCTAGAAAAGAATGGAAAATAACTCTGGGATGCTCTACAACTTTTGTGGTCTGAAGTCCTGACTCTGTTAACTCGTCAGCAAAATAATGTAAAGTGTATAATTTAGGACTCCACTATGCCCTTACAAAGTAATAAAAGCTTTCCATCACCCAGTCCAGTGATGCCAATACTCACCATCATGACTCCTTCTCTTCAGACAAAAAAAAAAAAAAAAAACACAAAACACCCAAACAAACCAGCTGGTTGCTGTTAAGTCAATTCATAGCAACCTTCTGTGTGTAAAAGCAAAACTGGGTTATACAGGATTTTCAATGTCTGAATTTTCAGAAATAGACCTGCATATCTTTCTTCTAAGGCATTCTTGGGGTGGGATCTAAACTCTAACTTTTGGCTAGTTATCAAGTATGTTCATCATTTGCACCACCCAAGGCTTTCTTCCCCTGTGAATAAAGACTTACCTCTCAAAATGTAAGAGTATCTTTCTCACCTAATGCTGTATATGTCATTGTTCCTGATCAATTTCCTTTCTCACTATATCTTCCATACCTTTCCAGTGTTCCCTATTAAATCATAATCCCAGAAGTAGTTAATATCTCTGTATCTTTGAACTCTTTTTTGAAAGTTCTGTCTACTTTCTCCTTCATCTGCAATCTGACATCTTGAAAGGTTCTCAATTATCACAAACGATAATTTCACATTATATTTTCACATCCTACTTTCCCTTTGTCAAGGAAGAAAGACTGATGATGTCTTTGTTCTTATTGCTCCTTTTAGCCTTTTATTTTCTCCATTCTATTGCCTAAGGACAAAGAAGAAGGAAAAGTTCAAGATGAACAGCAAAGAGATGAAGACAACTCCTCTGCAGTTTATAGCTTCACTCACCTCAATATTAATAATTTTCCAAAGGCAGAATCAATGTTATTAGTCAATAGAGAACTTGATATTTGGCTTGTAATCTTCCTTATCATCCCAAATTCTGTAATCTTTCTCTGTGGTGTCTTGGTCTCCCCTAGACGACCTGGTTCAATGCTCGTTGACCTCTTAACTCCTCAGTCTCTGCCTCTCCAATGATTATTTCATCCACCAACTCTCATAATTTTGACTTGGACTTTGTTATGTGCAAAGCAATAATTCAAACATCATGGTCTTTGGCCAAAAACTTACTCAGTGTGCTTTTTAATGACACTTGTCACAACCATTCTTTGTCCTCATTATGGTCTCCAATCTAATGTCTCCTCCAATCCTTCCCAATTTATCTTCTTTATTATTTCCCTTTTGAGATTATTTAGATTACATGTGCCAATGAGTGAATAACATACTTGGCAATACTATATACTTAATCACCTTTTACTTTTATTCCTAATTCCACTCTAAGGAGACTTTCAACATACATTATGTGCTTTCTTGATGCCTGCCTTAGAGTAACTGATTACAATCAGAGAAAATGACATTAACAGGACAGTTTAGCTCCATTTTAAACAAACACAGTCAAATGGTGCTTTCAGCACAACTTTCTTAGACTTGTTAACTCATATTCACTTCAGTGACTATACTAGCTGTTTTCCTTTATTCTCAAACCTTTGATCCTTCCTCTTGTCACTCATATGCAACAAACCATTTTCCGTAAGATTGTAGAAATCTTACAAATTGAAACTTTAAGGTTGAGTTTAGTCTATCCCTTGATATCAGACCTACCTCCATTTTCAACCATTCTCACCCATTGAGAAAATGAAAGAGTTCACTCTCAGCTTAAATTAATTACTGTCAAGTTGATTCTAATTCATAGCAACCATTCTTTGATCTTACGAAGCTGTAATTCTTTACAGGAGGAGACTGCCCATCTTTCTGGTGAATTTCTGGAGTGGCTGGTGAATTTAAACTGTTGACCACTCCATTAGCAGCTCTATATAGTATACATTACACCACAAGACTCCTTGTTTCTTTACCTTAAAAACTCACTGTGCATAAATATAGATAGATGATAGATAGATAGATAGATAGATAGATAGATAGATAGATAGATGATAGATAGATAATAGATGATAGATAGATACACATACATATATACACACGTATGTTTCCATTGACCACCATTTCCCCCCATTTTAAGCTCATCCACTCTCTCTTACCTAGTTAAATGCTAGTAGATCCTCTTGTTCTCAACTCAAATATTACTTTCTCAGACAGCTCCTCCTTGACTCTGCCAGAGGTGAAATCTCTTTATTATCTCTCTGCCTTGGTATTTTCAGCACTTAAGTTCATACAATTGTTTCTGCTCCCTTTCCCCCCACTAACCCTGGACCTATGGAGTGTACTGCTCAGAAGTAATTCAGCCTACCTCACTCAGTGACAGATGGATCACATTGGCCACATGCACTTTGATAAAATAGTAACTCTTAAGCTGTCAAAGGCAGGTAAAAGAACAATACTCTACAAAATAAAATACTACAGTCCTGGAACTATCATTTCTAGCATATATTTCATATTGGAGTTATTAAGAAGAAGATTGGAGAAAAAGACATACTAAGATCTGTACAGCTCTGCATATGAAATGGTGAACTAGTACAACCTCGGGCTCCTCAAGGAGAGCTTAAAGCTTCCTAACCTTCGTAACTACTGTGCAGTGGTGAGGTCTTTTTCTCATTTTAAATTCTAGCCAACAGCTAATATTCACGTGAAAGACAAGCCCCAACCAGTATAAATTGATAAATATCTAGGATGAAGTTCAGCACTGTGTATCTAGAGACTTGACATAATTCTTACTCTTTAGCATAGAATTTCCATTTCTGGAAGTTTATCCTAAGGAAATGTTATAGGAGAAATACAGAAGCACACACACAGCATAGGTAAGAATGGGACAAACATGAGGAATGTTAAATGAGTTTTGAACATTCATTTAAACAAATTCATATCCTAGCTTGTTTAAATTAACAAGGAAAATAGCATAGAATAAATACAAAATCCCAAAACCATGTAAACACCAAAAATTGCAAAAATACCTATCAAATGAGAAAGACAACTATAAGAAATAAGATGAAAATTAAGTAAGTTTCAAGAACATATTTATAATATTGCCATCGAGTCAACTACAATTCATAGCAACACAAGATCTCTGAATCCTGCTCTGTCCTGAGCCAATTTCACTGTCTCTGACATATTTACCCTCATTATCCCAGTTATTCTGTCAATTCATCTAGTTTGGAGTCTTCCTGTCCTGCGCTGTCCCTAAAGCCTTCCAAGCGTGATATCCTTCTCCAAAGACTGGGCCCTCATGGCTACAGGCCCAAAATATATAAGATGAAGCTTCAAAATCCTTGCCTCCAAGGAGCAGCTTGATTTCACCCTCTCCAGGTCAAACCTGTTAGTTTTCTTGGCAGTCAACTTTTGTTCAGGACAACAACTAGAAGGCAACAGTTTTTCTTCTGTCATTCTTTGTAACTATCCAGCTCTCTGATGCATAGCAAATAATTGTGAAGACCATGACCTGGATCAGGCACACCTTAGTCTCTAGACTGACATACTTGGTCATTAGCACTGTAGAGAGGTCCCTGACAGCAGATTTTGCTAATGCAATTCATCTTTTGATTTCCTGACTATTCGTGCCCAGAGTGTTGACTGTAGAACTGAGCAAGCTGAAATTGTTAATAATCTCAATCTCTTCTCCATCCATCATTATACCGCCAGTTGGTCCAGCAGTGATAATCTTTGTCTTCTTGTTGTTGAGCTTCAATCCATATTGCAGACTACAGTCCTTAACCCTCTGCAGCAAATACTTCAGGATCTCCTCAGTTTCAGCAAAAAAGGTTGTGTCATCTGCGTAACTCAGGCTGTTGATGAGTCTTCCTTCAATTCTGATGTGACATTCCTCCTTATCAAGCCCAGCCTCTCAAATGATCTGTTTGCATACAGATTGAAAAGGTATAGAGACAGGATACATCCTTAAGGCACTTTTTTTTTTTCAATTTTGTGCTAGTTTACTTACAAAATTCATATACATTGGTTTTTTGTTTGTTTGTTTTAAAAAATTTTTTCTTATTGGGAAAAACAAATTGGGGGCACAAGGAGGTGAGGGTTGGGGGCAGAAGGGTGAGGATGGGCCAGGATGCAGTTGCCAAGCTGCACAGTTTGGTCGGTGGGGGGAGCAGGTGAAGGAAATGATGAGGGTCCAGTGGGGACCAGATGCTACAGAGGAATGACAAGCATTTTCCAATAATAATTAAACCAACTGTCTT
>NW_006399848.1:9197755-9227279 GCF_000299155.1 Elephantulus edwardii
AAGAAGAACTGTGTGTGTGTGTGTGTGTGTGTGTGTGTGTGTGTGTGTGTGTGCTGTCAAAAATTGGATCTGACTGGTACAGGAGACTGCCCCTCCTTCTCCAGCAGAGCATGAAGTAGAGTCTGGGTTCCCCCCCGCCACCAGGGCCCTGTCTGGGCCTGGATTTCAGCTGTACACACCACAGCAGTGGACAACGAGCTTAAAGCCCCTGATGGCTCTGGGTGCTGACTCTCACCAGTGGCTATGGATGAAGTCACAGGCAATTTTCAGCCAGCGCCGAATACATTGTTTTCCACACAGGATCTTTCCCATTTCCTTTACCCACCTCTCCCTCCACCCTCAAATTGGTGACCCTATGATTAACCATCCACCCCACTCCACCCATCTTCACCCCTCTGCTCCCATCCTTCTTCCACTTGGATCCTCATACACATTTTATAATAATGGGCTTATATAGTATTTGTCCTTTGGGGCTGAGTTAGTTTACTTAGCTTAATGATCTCCAGTTCCTCCCAAGTTAAGTAATGATTTACAAAATCATTTCTCCTGCATGCTACACTGTGTTCCATCATATGAATGTACCATAATTTTTCTGTCTATTTGATTAAGGTTGGACATTTGGGCTGTTTCAATGTTCTCGCGATGGTGAATAATGCTGCTGCGAACACTGGTGTACAAGTCTCCATTTGGGCCTCAGTTCTCATTTTCTCGGGGTATATTCCAACCAGTGGAACAGCTGGGTCATATGTAATTGCTATGTTCACTTTTATAAGGAAACACAAAACTGCCTTCCAGAGTGGTTGTACCATTTTACAATCTCACAAACAATGTGTAAGGGCTCCTATCTTGCCACAGTCTCTCCATTTATTACTTGCTGTCCAGTTAACATTTACCACTGCTACTGGAGTGACAGTATCTCATTGTGGTTTTGACATGAATATCTCTTATTACCAGTGATTTTGAGCACTTTTTCATGTGTCTGTTGGCCATCCAAATATCTTCCTCTGTGAAGAGTTTTCCCATGTCTTTTGCCCATTTTGTGATTGTGTTAATAATCTTTTTCTTGTGGAGGCCTTGTAGAATTCTGTAAACTTTTGATATAAGACCCTTGTCTGAAATGGTATTGCCATTTTTTTTACCAATTGGTAGGTTTTCTTTTCACTCTTCTGGAAAAAGTTTTTTATATAAACAGGGATTTAATCTTTAGAAGGTCCCAGTGGTCAATTTTTATCCTCTTCATAGTGTGCTTTTCTAGCTGTATTTGGCAGTCTCTTTACACCATAGACTAGGTCATCTAAGCTTGATCACAGTTTGTCTCTGATAAACTTTATGCCTTTGAGCTTTTCTCCCAGGTCTCTGATCCACCTGGAGTTGATTTTTCATATATGGTATGAGATGTGGATACTGTTTCAGTTTTTCTGAAGTTAGAAGTCCAGTTTTGCCAGCACCATTTGCTGAAGAAGTTGTCATTTCCTCATTTGATAGGTTTGAGTTCCTTGTTGAATATCAGCTGACCTCAATACTGTTCCATTGGTCTATGTGCCTGTCATTGTAACAGTACCATGCTGTTTTGGTTACTACTACTGTGTGGTAAGTTTTGAGGTCAAGGAATGCTATGCTTCCCAATTCACTTTTGTTTTTCAGAAGTGCTTTGCTTCTTTGAGGTCTCTTTCCTCTTCAAATAAACTTGACAATTTCCCTTTTGATTTCCTTTAAAAATGACTTTATTATCTGTGTTGGAATTGTGTTGAACATGTAGATTGCTTTTGGTAGGATTGTCATTTTTACAATATTGAGTTTTCCTATCCATGAACACGAAACATTTTTCCATTTATTAAGGTATTTTATTGTTTTTCACAGAAATGTTCTGTAGTTTTCTTTGTATAAGTATTTTATGTCTTTAGTTAGGTTCACTACAAAATATCTCAATTTGTAGCTATTATAAATGGTATTGTTTTCTTGGTTTCATTCTCTGAGTTCTCATTGTCACTGAAAAAAATCCCAGTGACTTTTTTTATATTGATTTTATATCCTATGACTCTACTACATTTGTCTACTAGCTCTGACAGGTTTTTGTTGAGTCCTTGTGGTTTTCTATGTTCACTGTTATATTGTCTGCATATAGTGATATTTTAACCATCTCTTTGCTGACCTCGATGTCTTTTATCTCCTTTTTGTCATATTGCCCTAGCAAGAACTTCCAATACAATATTGGATAGAAGTGGTGACAGCAGGTATCCTTGTCTGCTCCCTGTTTGCAAGGAAAATCCTTATAGTCTTTCTTCCTTGAGAATTATTTTGGCATTTAGTTTTGCTCATATACTTTTCACTATGTTGAGGAAATTTCTTTCTGTTCCAATTTGGTTGAGTGTTTTTATCAGGAAGGGTGTTGGATTTTGTCAATGTCTTTTCTGCCGGTTGCACACCTTTTCTGATTTTAAACCATGCAATCTGCTTCCTTGCTCTGTTCTGATGACTGCCTCCTGGTCTAAGTAATGTTGTTGTGTACCATCGAATCAGAATCAACCCATAGCTGACCCTCCAGCAGGTTTTCAGAGGCAGTTAATCACATGGGAGGAGATTGCCCGTCCTTCTCCCGTAGAGCAGCTGGTGACCTGAAACTGCATGCCTTCAGGATTGTAGTGCAGCATCTTGCCACTAGACCACCAGTGCTCCCAAAGTATAACTGAACAAAATCTATAATAGAAGTCAGAAAGGGAAATTTCCAAACTATCAAGTGTTTCATTCTGGGATAATAAAGAGTGATATTTAGGGTTTTTTGGGTTTTTTTATACACTTTTGTATATTTTTAAAACAATATTATTACTGTCAAAAAGTACTGTTATTAAAACTTGGGGGGGAACTACCTTTTACAAAACCTTTATGTTCTGCTAACAAGACTTAAAATCAGCTGTGAAAAATGCAGGGCAATGGGAGAACTCTCAGAAAGAAAGCTACAGATTGTAGTACTGGGAATGCATTGCATGAAAAGCAGTAAGGATTGAATCAGGAAAGTATTCTGTTCAATTATTCAAACTTCCATATAAAAAACAAAAAGTGCAAATACAGTAGGGTTAATTGCTGGGGATAAAGTACCCAACAAGGCAGACAAGTTTGATAAACAATACATATCTATAAAAGAGCAATTCCAATATAATTTGGTAAAAAAGAAAAGTAATACATTTTTTAAAAGTAAATAATTTAAAAAGCAGACAAGAATGAGACCAATTTTATTTCCCTGCTTGAATCTAGTTATGACTTAAATCACAGGGTTGTACAGTTTGATGGGTAGAGGAAGAGAGTAAATGAAATGAGAAGATTTTACATGGACCTGAAAAGACAGGGCAAAGGTGGGCATAATTCAATGGGGATTAATTTTATAAAACACAATGTTTGGGGATGATTGTATGAAACACAATGTGAATGAAGAAATGTGTGAAACACAATGTATACAAAATTTGCATGCAAACCAGTAGAAAATAAAATGTTTAATAATAATCGGCTGTGAAGAACCTCTCCAAATGCTAAAGAACAACAGCGTCGACTTAAAGACTAAGATGCACCTAAACCATGGTATTTTCAATTATTTCCTAAACAACTGAAATTGGGAAAAATTAATAAAGATGATAGAAGAATTGATGCCTTTGAGTTGTGGAGCTGGAGAAGAAATATTCCATGAACATACCAGCCAAAAGAACAAATCTTGTTTGAATAAAGTCCAACTAGAGTGTTCCTTAGAGGCAATGATAGTGAAAATTTTGTCTCACTTACTTTGCGCATGTTTTTAGGATGAGCCAGTCTTTGGAGACAGAAATCATTCTGGGGAAGGTGGTGGTTGTTATGTACCTTTCTCACAGAATCTACTATCTCAATGCTGTCTAGTCAGAACCAACTCATAGCTGACTCTTCAACAGGTTGTCAGAGGCTGTAAACCTCACAAGAAGCCATTACCCATCTTTCCCAAAGGACTCAGTTCTCTCACTCCATGAACCAGGGAGGCCACCACACTTCCTTCCTGTCTCACAGTTCAGCTGCTGTCCATTCTCTGCTGCATCTGTAATAACTTGGTATCTTTCACTGCCCCACTATTACAAGTCTGCCTCCTGGCTCTAGAAGGTCCTCAGTACAGAGACCCTGGGCCTTCCCCTTTTCCTTCTCTGAGATGGCTCACTTGAAATCAGGTGGGATGACAAAATTGACCAGCCTTATTTCCACAGACCTAATAACTTACTTGCTATGCTTTTGAGAACTGGACAAAGAATAAGGCTGAGAAAAGAAGAGTTGATGCCTTTAAACTGTGGTGTTGGAGGAGAGTACTGAACACCAGGGACTGTCAAAAGAACAAACAGGAATGTCTTAGAGAAGGTGCAGACAGAATATTCTTTGGAGGCAAAGATAATAATGCTTCATCTTACAGAGTTTAGGTATGTTGCTAAGAGAGGCCAAAGAACACTTTTTTAAAAAAAATTAAATTTTAATGAACATTTACAGGGATTTGGGGTTTTCATTCCTTCATTGCTGCACCATTCTCTCTACCCTCCTCCCAGTTTGTTCTTCTTCCCCAGCCCTCCGAATGTCTGTTTTAATTGTCCAATTGCCACAGTGCTTGTCAAAGCCAGTTCTGATTAATCTCCTTTGTCAGTGTGTCCTTTGCCATTCCCTATCACTCCTCCCTGAGAGAGACTTCACCCTGATTCATAAGGAAAAAGGGATGGTGTATTCTCTTAGCTACTTCCTGCTGAAAAGGGACGCTGTGGGTTTCAGGGTGAAGATCTTCTCTCACTGCTCTAAAGGGCCCCTTTGGCAGTAGGAAACACATAGACTATTATGGAGATTGATTTTGGAATTTATATGCACTCTTATTGATTGTGCTTAGCCGTACATGTTCATATCCTTGAAGATGTATCATGGGGGGTTTGCAACCTAGAAAACACAAATTTAACTAACAAGTTATAAGTACATGAGTCAAAAATTATGGAAAAGTAAAAGAAAAGATTCTTTCATTGTTTTACAAACCCTCCCCCAGGTCCCCTCCACCATGGAGCCATCGCTCTAGACTCCTGTGATGACAGAAATACCTAGTCACATATCTCTTTTAAACAGTTTTCTCCCTCCTCTGTTTCAGTGCAATATACATTATTGAACCCATCTTACTCAGTCTCTCCCCAACCCCAAGGACAGTCCCATTCTACAACAGTGGCATCATGTAATATTTGTCCTTTTGTGACTGGGATATTTCATTCAGCATAATGTTCTCCAGAGTCAACCATTTTGAATAATATTGGATGAGTTCCTTGTTTTTCAATGCAGCATAGTATTCCATTGTGCGAATATACCACAGCTTCTCTAGCCATTTGTTTGTTGATGGGCACTTAGGTTGTTTCCAACTCCTTGCTATTGTGAACAAAGCTGCAATAAACACGGGTGTGCATATATCTGCTTGGATGTCAGCTATGGTCTCTTCAGGGTATATTCCCAGTAGTGGAATTGCTGGGCCAAATGGTATCTCTATTTGCAACTTTTTGAGAAAGCGCCATACTGCTTTCCACAGGGGTTGCACCATTTTACACTCCCACCAACAGTGAATCAGGGTTCCAGTTTCTGCACAACCTCACCAGCATTTGTTGCTTGCTGTTCTGTTAAATTTTGCTACTGCACATCCAAAAACTTCTCCAACAGGGTAAAAAGGGAATCCACTGACTGGGAAAAAGTATTCGGCAATAACATATCAGATAAGGGACTTATATCCAGAATTTATGAAATACTTGAGCACCACAAGATAAAGGTAAATAATCCAATAGAAAAATGGGCACAGGATATGAACAGGCACTTCACCGAAGATGACATTCAGATGGCTAACAAGCACATGAAGAAATGCTCAAAATCCCTAGCCCTAAGAGAGATGCAAATTAAAACAACTATGAGATATCATCTCACCCCAGTCAAAATAGCAATGAACACTTTTGAGAGGAATATCACACATGGAAAAGTAGAAGGATGGCAAAAGACAGGAAGACACTCAACCAGATAGAATGACACAGTGACTGCAGCAATGGTATCAAGTATGTTAGAGACTGAGAGGATGTCACAAGATAGGACAGACACAGATCTGTTGTTCAAAGAGCTGCTGTGCGTCATACTCGACTCAACAGCATATTTGACCATGCAACAGTTTGCTTGCTACTGTCCCCACAAGGCTGCCATGCACCTTATCTCCGTTATTAACGTAATTAATTCCTTTGGGGGACTGCAATCACTTTATTTGCAATGGCAACAAAAAACTCACTACCATCAAGTCTGTTTCAACTCATTGATGCTCCTGAGTTCCCAGGACTGCAAATTGAAGGAGGAGACAGCTCATCTCTGAGCTGAGAGTGGATTCAAACCGCTGCAAACACAGAGCCTTTTAGGTAGACAGCACAACCCTCCACAGCCTACACAGTCAGAGCTTAGTCTTACCAACTTTTTGAAGAGAATTACAAAACCAAGGCGAGAAAAGCTGTGTCAAAGTGATGGCTGGCTCTTTTTATAGTTACAATTCAAGTATCTGATTTCCTAGAAATAGTTGCCACTTCCTAAAGAGCATCAATGGTATTAATAGTGAAATTTCTGTTGCATACTCTCTCCTAACAATTCCTAAATACACACATAACTGACAAGCTAATTACTTAACCAGTGCATCACAGCAATGCTGTCAGTTACACAGGAAAGTAATTTCATTGACTTAAGTTTGCCCTAAGAGAAGAGAAGGACTCATTTGCTGCTGCTGCTGCTGCTGCTGCTGCTGCTGCTGCTGCTGCTGCTAAGTGCCGTCGAGTCGCAGGTGACTCATAGCGACCCTATGAATGAAGTCTGGACACCTGTATAACTTTCATCCTTTTTTCAGGTCCATAGGGTTTCTAGAAGCAAGCTGTTATGGAAGTGGATGTCACTCCTGCCTCCAAGCTTGTTTTAATCGGGGAGCTCCACCAAACGCTGTCCACCATGGGTAACAGTACTCGGCTTCACAGCAACTACGAGTTACCTCTTTGGCTTGGCAGCATTTGGCTTGGGACTCATTTGCTGTAGCAAATGAAATCTGTGGAATGAATGCACCCCCCACAGGTTCTAGTGTTTTAGGCAGAAACAAGACTCAAGAGGTCTCAGGGACTCATGGGAAAGGCTGAGACACAATTCAGAAACACGCGTTCTGCATGCTGGCCAAAATCAAAGACACCCCCCCCTTCTCTCATCTAAACATCATTTTGTTTCTTTCAAAAATAAACATAAAATAAACAAAAATTGTTTTGGGAAAACAAGGCTCTTTGATATCTGTCAAAATAGTGTCTTTACTCAGACAAAACATCCAGATATTAGCTAGGCTGGTTTAAACACTCTGCTTGAAAGGCTTCCTCCTTCCTAAATTTTTCATCTATTTTCTAATCACAATCCTCACTTTTTTTTCTTCTTTTTTTTTTTAGGGATGAGAGGTGAGGAGTTGAAATGGTAGGAGGTGTAGACACAGCACATTTTGCCTACATCTATTTGTTGCAAAAGAATGAGGGAAATCTCTTCCAGATTATTTTATTGTTTTTGTTGCTAACTGCCATTGAGCTTAGCACAACTCATAGCTGTCCTATGAACAAAATGCCGGAAGCCTTTCTATAACTATTGTCATTTATCAAAGTTCATAGTTTCCAGAGGCATGGGTCAAATATAAATCACTATCTGTCCCAAAATGTGTCTCTTTTTTTTAAGCAGATGCAAAACTTTGCACTGCCAACACAAAGGTCCATGGTTCAAATCCACCAGCTGCTCCACAGGAGCACTCCTTCCATGTGATTTACTGCTTCTGAAAAACCCATTAGAGGTCAGTTATGGGTCAGTTCTGTTTTGATGGTTTACAACAACAATAAATCCTGGAAATGCTCGATTTAGGTGCATTTGATCTTTCCCTACATTATTTAGTGGAGTAGAAAAAGAAATAGCTTCTCTGACAGCACAAGAAGGGGATTTTGAAAGGTTTTTCCTCATTGGGACAATCTGGTGCCTAAAATTCTCACCACTAATCATTCCTGTGGGTGAAATGTTTTATATCTTATATTATGTTTCATTTCAATTGCTTATTTCCTGCTGCACATTTTTGTCGTCTATAGTAACTTGCTGGTTAGAGGAGCCAATCCAAATGTAGATGGTTCAAATTTACCAGCTCCTCTGTGGGAGAGAGATGGGCCATTTCCTCCCATGGGACTTATAGTCCCTGAAAACTCTCCAGAGGGTCAGCTATGAGTCAGTTCTGATTTGACAACAATGAATTGTTGTTATAGTCCAACTAAGTTTTAGATACTGTTAGATTTATATTATCATTTCATTACTACATAAAATGTTGCACATAGATTAAATAAAGTCAATAACATGAAGACACAGCATGTAAGCTTATCAAGTCGTGAGAAACATTATATTAAAAAAAACATTCATTTCTATTTGTTTCTCTACAATTTGCAGAAATTGGAATTTTCTAATTAAAAAAATTCCAGTTAGAGCAAATAAGTTTAGTAGCTTAAAGGTTTATATTTCTTGTTTAAGACAAAGAACAAAAACTTTCTAAGAATTTTTTCTTTGTTATTTTGTACTCTCTGACCTCTGGTGACCTGGTGGGTAGGGAGTTGTGCTGCTAGCCGGAAGGCTGTACTTCTCTGGCAGTTCAAATCTAAAGGAGACTCTTCAGGAGAAAGGTGGACGGTCCCCTCCTGAGCAATTTACAGCCTCCCTAAAATTATTTTTTTCTTTGTTACTTTGCATTTTTTTCCCTAGGGAATGTGCCTCTTGCAACTGATCAGTGATAATCATCTACTAACTCCTTGCATACCTCATTTATTTTTTTCCTTTTTTCAAATTATTATTAATTTTAATGAAAATTTGCAGAGACTTTGGATTTCCATTCATTCATTGTTACACTTTTGTCCCTGCCCACCCCTTCCCTGCAGTTCATTCTTCTTTTTGAAAGGTAAAAGAAAAATTCTTTCATTGTTATACAGTCCCTCTCGCCCAAGTCCACTCCACTATGCAGCCTTCATTCTGGACTCCTGTCATGACAATAATACCTAATCATATATCCCTTTTAAACAGTTTTCTCCCTCATCTGTTTCAATACAGTATACATAATTTATCCCATCTTTCTCAGTCTCCCCCCAACCCTGATGTCAGTCCCATTTTACAGCAGTGGCACTATGCGGTAGTTGTCCTTTTGTGACTGAAATATTTCACTCAGCATAACGTCCTCCAGGGTCACCCATTTTGAATAATATTGCGTGAATTCCTTGTTTTTCAACGTAGCATAGTATTCCATTGTGTGAGTATACCACAGTTTCTCTATCCATTCGTTTTTTTGATGGGCACGTAGGTTGTTTCCAACTCTTTGCTATTGTGAACAAAGCCATGATAAACATGGGTGTGCATATATCTGCTTGGGGTGGAGGGAGGTTATGGCTTCTTTGGGGTATATTTCCAGTACTGCAATTGCTGGGTCAAATGATATTTCTATTTTCAACTTTTTGAGAAAGCATGATACTGCCTTCCATAGTGGTTGCACCATTTTACACTTCCACCAACAGTGAATAAGGGTTCCAGTTTCTCCACAACCTCATCAGCATTTGTTGTTTGCTGTTCTGTTAAATTTTGCTGTTCTTACTGGGTACCTCATTTATTAAAGATGTGTGATTCAGATGCATAATCTTCAAGATTTCTTGCTATTTAGGTTAAATAATAAGAAAATTTTCCTTACAAACTCAATCATTTAAAATTATTTAAAATTGAACGTACTTTTTAAAAACTTGGGGTTAGCTTGTGAAGAGATTTCACCTGTCCTACTAGGCCAGAATAAAGCATGTCACCTCTTTAGCTTCTTATGATTCTGCATATAAACTCAATATATTTTGAGCTAAGTTTTTGTTTTATTTTTATTTTCAAAATCTGTATTTGGAGACTTCAGAGTAAACTGATAACCATCTTTTTTCTTATTGTTATTGTTGTGTGTCATTGAGTTGGAAATGACCCATCATTTGACCCTCCTAGCAGGTTTTCAGAGGCAGAAGCAGCTGGTGTATAACCATAGTATGGAAATCAAATATCGTTGGCTATAGCCTAACTGGTGATTTATGGAAATCAGAAGTCTCAGTGGTAAGGAATTACACTGCCAATGCAATAGTAAGTGGTTCTAATCCACCAGCTGCTCCACAGAAGAACAATGGGAATTCATCTCTTGTGTGATTTGCTACTTCAGAAAATCCACTAGAGGGTCAGGTAGTCAGTTCCAACCTGAGAGTATATAACAATATTCTAGAACAAGGTTCACTTTTGTTGTTAATAGAGTTGCTATGATTCTAGGTCAGTGTCAAAATACCTAACAACATCATAGCCTATTCTGCATAGGAGAAAATTTTCAAAGGTTTAAATAATTTTAAATTATCAAAGATTCATATCAGAGTCACTGAGATTCAGACCAAAGCAATTTGGTCTTCTTAATGTGGCCTTAAAATATTGAAGTGATTGTCTGAGATTTGGAAACAAGGTAAATACGAAAACCCATAAAGACTTGATGTCATAATGTATAATAACCCATACAAGAGAAACTAAAAGCTAGAGGTTAGAAAACGCTTAAGTAATTTGTGATTAGAGGAGGTAAAATTTTCTTTTTAATTGTTCTTTGTGATTTTCAATAGTTATTCTATTTCCTTTTCATCATTCTGTTTAAGGCAACTTTTTTAAAGAGAAACAAAAATATTTTAATATATCTAAATCTTTAGATTAAAAGATGTATTGCAATGGGAAAGTCTGCTGTTAGGGACCTCTCCAAAGTGCTGAAAAGCAATGGTGTCACTCTGGAGATTAAGGTGCGCCTGATAAAGGCCATGGTGTTTGCAATTGCTTGTTATGCATCAGAGAGTTGGCCAATGACTAGGGAGGACAGAAGGAGAATTGATATCTTTGAGCTGTGGTGCTAGAGAAGAGTATTGAATGTACCACGGACTGCTAAGAAAACTAACAGGTTCAACCTTGAGAGGGTTAAACCAAGCTGCTCATTGGAGGCAAGGTTTCTGAGGCTTCCTTTGACATACTTTGGACATGTTGCAAGGAGGGACCAGTCCTTGGAGAGGGACATCATGCTTGGGAGAGTAGAGGGACAGCGCAGGAGGAGAAGGCCCTCTATGAGGTGGATTGGTTTCAGTGACTGAGGTAATCGGGATGGGGATGTCAGAGACAGTGCGATTGGCACAGAACAGAGCAGAGTTTAGGGCTGTTGTACATAGGGTCGCTATGAGTCGCAAGCAACTCAACGGCACATAACAACAACAACAACGACAAATCTTTAGATTGGTCTCATAAAACTGCAAATTCTGAAAAAGTTGACCCTTTTGAAGAGAGAAAACTAGGCAAAGTATTTCATGTTGTATTAATGGTTCCTTATTTTCTATAGTAAGTTTATAAATAAGTTCAAAAGTATCTGAACTTGATCATTTCTTTTTCCTAAAAGGAAGTTACTGGGGACAGAATGTGTATCCGTTTTCCCTTGAGGAGGGCTCCTCTACTTTCCTGTGAGAATGTCCCCATCTTGTGGAATCTCCGATGCCCTAAGGGCCTGTCATATAGAAATCCCCACTGCGCTTTTCTTTCAGCAGCCTGGCGAGTCCTCAGATAATAGCAATCCCTGGCGATCTGGGCAAAAATCCCAAATTCCACAGGAATGTCTACATTTGGGAGCTCATTTACTGAAGGCCCCACAGCTTCTTAACCATTTACACCTGGAGTTCTTGGAGTGGCTCCACACCCTTTTCAAACCTTATCTCCCAGGCATTGGATTACTTCAGTTTCCCAGCAGGAGGCCTGTTTTGCTAAATTAATGCACAGGAGATGCGAGGGAGATGAATGTCATCCCTGTGGAGAGGTAGCAGGAGGTCTGACTGCAGTGGCTGATGCTGTCAGTTTAAGCCTCTCCCCCCACTCCTCGCCGGGGGTCCTGCGCGTGCAGAAGGGGCCTGATGTGGAATCAAGGTTGTCAGAGGAGAGGGCCGGAACTGCTGCGAAGCCAAGTCCTCCAACTCCCCTCCGTGCTGCTCTGTGGTTCCCAGTGCTTATTCTTCACAATGGCATTAATTTCAGCAACATAGCAGGCAAAGTAATCAGGCTCCCGCGACCAAAAGGTGAGGTGATCTGTGGGAAAATCAGGTCAGAGCAAAAAATCAAAGAAATAAATCAACATCTTCAAGACAACAACAAAAAATGTTTTCTTATATAGTATCAAAATCAAATTGATTTATAATGTGAAAACAAGCACAATCTGTTTCACATTTTTAACATCTAGGACTGTTTGCTTTCTTGTTCAAGATCTTGGGAGCTCATATGCAAGGGTTGATCTGGGCTAGCTGTTTAAAAGAGGGCCATGCCTCTTCAACCAAACCATCAAGTCAAGTCAATGTAGAGAAGGGAAAAGGTGGTATTTTTAAAAACCATTCAGACTAGAGAGGAATTAGAATTTTCTCAATACATTTAAAATGAATACACTATATAAGTAACACACACAACACAACCATGATATTTTATGAGGTGTATTGATTCAGTGACTGGGATAATCAGGATGGGAGTGTCAGAGACAGTGCGATTGGCACAGGACAGAGCAGAGTTTAGGGCTGTTGTACATAAGGTCTCTACGAGTCGCAAGCGACTCGACGGCACATAACAACAACATGCAATATCTAAATTCCTATTTTGCAGTTGGACAATAAATAAGGATGACAGGAGAAAAATTGATGCCTTTAAGGTGTGTGTTAGAGAAGAGTGCTAAAGTACAGAAGAGCAAACAGACTCAGCTCTAAAAAAAGACAAGCAGAGTGCTCCTTAGAGGAAAGGATGGTGAAGGTTTGTCTCATATGCTTTGGGTATGTTGTTGGGCAGGACATCATGCTTGGAAAGTGGAGGATTATCTTACGAGAAGAAGACCCTCAACAGAATGGACACAGGCTGCAACAATGTGTTCAGGTGTGTCTGGGATCATAAGGATGGCATGGGATAGGACAGAGTTCAGCTCTGTTCATAATGTCGCTATGAGTCCTATTCAACTTGACAGCACTTAATGACAACAACATGCAGTACATATGTAAAATGCATGTGAATTAGGAAACAAAATAAGTGAGCACTCATGAGCCACCTCCTAACCCATTAGCTGGTATAAAGAAACACTCTGAATAGCTTTATGTTTGACATTAAACTTTCAAATTGCATACCTTTATGGATTTTGAAATTTCAGTTAAGGACATTTAGATCTTCAGTTGAATTTAACAGACTTTTCTCATTCCATTAATCCTTCTTGGTATTTTAAGAAAACTTTTCTACCTTGAAATTATGAAGGTGGGGTTTTTTTTATAAATTTTCTCTTATTTGTAAAATTTTATATTTCCTAATTCAATAACTTTGACACCCTGATTTTTTTTTAATGTGTATTAGGAAAGCAGATTCTGACTGCACAACACTAACAATGACAACAGCATATCATCACTGTAACCTTGATAAAATGTAGTTTTATAGATCTTCTTTTCATATATAGGTCTATTTATGGATTCAATAGTCCACTAATCAATTTTCCACTTGCATTAATAACACATTACCTTAATTAGCTTATCTTCATAGTAGTCATGGTAGCTGATAGGGTAGTTCTTTAACTTTATTTTTATTCATTGTGAAAATCTTAGGTAGTCTTGACCATTTGGTCTCCCACTTAAATATAATCATAAGCTTGTCAGGAGCCTCAAAAAAAACACTTCTGAGGTTTTGATTGTATTTGCCCTGGAACTCTAGCTTAATTTAGGGAAAACTGGCATCTTAACAATATTGATTTTTTTTCCTTAACAGAAAATGCAGAGAACTCTCCACATTTACTTATTTCTTAATGTCTTTCAATAATATTTTATCATTTTCTCCATATTGGCTTTTCAAATATTTTGTTACATTTATTTCTGAATACTATATGATTTTTTAATTATATGTAACATGCTATCTCTTCTAAAAGTCTTTTTAAAGTTTATTTCCAGAGCTTTTTGTAAATGAATGCAAGTGATTTTGAAAATTTTATCTCTTGCCTTATCCTTTTGATAAATTTTTATTCTCCATTAAATTATCTATAATCATTTGGATTTTCTATACCAACAATTATATTATTAATAAATAAAAACAATTTTGGTTCTTCCTTTCCATAACCTACATCTAGTTCATTTTCTTATATTTCCCTGACTAGAAACTCTTGTACATTGTTGAAATAAAAAGATATTAGTAATCTTTATCTTGCTCAGACGTTTAAATGGAGAATTTCCAAAATTCAACATTAAGAACAATGTCTGCTTGCATGGTTTTGATAAATACTTTAATTGCTAGTTTGAAAAGGTTGATAATCTTGAATGGATGTTCAATTATACTGAATAATTTTCTGCCTCAATTCAGATGATCAAATGATATTTCTCCTTTAATCTGCAAATGTCGTGAAACACATTAATTGATTTTATGATGTTAAAATACCTTTAATTCCTGTGGTAAATTCAAGTTGGTTGGGATGTATTGCCATTTTTATGCACTGCTGGATTTGATTTGTTAACTTTGTGTTTTCATTTTGAAATTAATGTCTATGAATAAGAATTGTCTGTAATTTTCTTGTACAGCTCTTACCTATTTTTGTTGTAAAGGTTATTCTTGTACTGAAAAATAAATTGTTTTTATAAGTACTAAAAGAGAGTTTCCTCTTTTTCTCCTACCTGGAAAATGTGTCTAAGTGGAAGGAAGTAGAATAGCAGAATCCAGTGTTTACCAGTACTGATAATATTTTGTCTTTCTTATGGTTGTATCACGTTTTATGGTAACTAACCTGACACAGCCTTCAATATGTACTGAGGCTCAATATCAAGAAGACAAAGATTCTCATCACTGGGCCAACTGGCAGCATCAGGATGGATGGTGAAGAGATTGAGATTGTGCACAGTTTCAGTTTGCTTGGCTCCACAGTCAATACTCTTGGTATCAGCAGCCAGGAAATTAAAAGACATATTGCAATGGGAAAATCTGTTGTTAGGGACCTCTCCAAAGTACTGAAGAGCAAAGGTGTCACTCTGGATATTACGGTGTGTCTTTGCAGTCAATTGCACTGTGCCGGAGATTTGGACAATGACTAGGGAGGATAGAAGGAGGATTGGTGCCTTTGAGCTGTGGTATTGGAGAAGAGTATTGAATATATCGTGAACTGCTAAGTAGATGAACAGGTTCGTCTTGGAGAGGGTAAAATCAGGCTGCTCCTTGGAGGCAAAGATTCTGAAGCTTCGTCTGACTTACTTTGGACGTGTTGCAAGGAGGGACCAGCCTTGAGAGGGTGGAGGGACAGCACAGGAGAGGAAGACACTCTATGAGGTGGATTGATTCAGTGACTAGGGTAATGGGAGTAGGTGTGTCAGAGAGAGTGAGATTGGCACAGGATAGGGCAGGGTTTAGGGCTGTTGTATCTACGGTTGCTATGAGTCTCAGGAGGTTCGACCACACATAACAACAACAACAACCCTATGTTAATTATTTACTGTAATTTTATATTCTTAATTAATATAGGAATAGTTGGCTTGCAGAACACCTTCAAGATCAGACAGGAGGTCACTTTATATCAAGATAGCTGGCTCTCAGTACTAACAGGAAGAAACTTTAAGTTTGTAAAATAATGAAGGGTCATCATCAGCACTGGAGAAGACATTTAAAAGAAAATGTATTTGAGCCTATTGATTACTACATCTGTCTTTTTCTCCCTCTATTTCTACATTGGATCCTGTGCAGGAAGGAGTTTGGAACTCTGAATGGCAACCAGGATTGTTGCTGGTTTTCCCCATGGTCCTGCTTCATAATGAAAGGTCTCTCTCTTTTTCTCTTTTCTTAAAATTTGGGAGTTTTAATTTGAACTGGAGACTCCAAAATTGGGCCTTGAATCTGAGTTTTAAAATAACATAAGGTTAAAATTATCCATTTTCTTTCATAATTTTAAAAATCCATTAATTCAGTGTGTGAGATTTCTAACTACTGATTATAAATTTCTATTTTTTATTGAGTCTGTTTTTTTTAAATCATGGTTAGTCTAGAAATCTATCTTACATGTCTGTTTTAATTTTTTTATATAAAACTATTCAGAATTTTACTTCTGCCTTGTCTCTTTTTTAACTTTATCAATTCTGCCATGGTTTTATCCATTTTATTAGTCTTAAAATATAACCTTTTATCTTGACCCTTTTTATTTTCTCTCTATTTCATTATTATAACCTCATTAATTTCTATGCTACTTTTATTATCCATTCTCCTTTCCTTAGATTTATTCTATTAACCTTTTTTCTAAAATTTCACACAGGGAATAATAAGCAAATTAATTTACATTATTTTTCTGTTATTAATAATAAAGATTATATGCACATTATCTTCAAAATACTCAGTACTTTTTGTCATATGGCAATTTTATTATTACTATTCAGATCTAGGTATTTGCTATTTTCCAGATGAAGAATGTTTGTAAATATTATCATTTTATTGAAGACCCTCAAGCAGGTGGATTGACATGGTGACTGCTGCTATGGACTCTTATGTGTCAGGAAGTGTGAGCGTGGCACAGGATAGAACAGGGTTTAGATCTTTTGTTCACAGGGTCACTCCGAGTCACACATGAAATGACGGCACCTAACAACAACAAAAATCAAGAAATAGAATACTGTCAGCAATATTATCAGCTCACCAGAAGCCTTTTGGTGTTACTTCTCAATTATTATTTCTACATTTAGAAAGAGACTCGGTGACACAATAGTTAAGCACTAGTCTTCTAGCTAAAAGGTTATAACTGTGAATTGATCCAGTTATTCTGGAGAAGACAGACTTGTAAATCTGCTTCCAAGAAGACTGCAGCATATACAATGTTATGTTGTTGTTGTTAGGCTCTATTCTGTCACAGAGGATTGCTATGAGTCAGAATCAATTTGATAACACTTTACAGAATCTATTCAAAAGATAAATATTGGTGAGTTTATTATAATTACATTTGTTATGTTTCATAGACTGTTGTTTACAAACGTCTTCATTTTCATAACTTGGAAGGAAAATATCTTTCAATGTACATATCGAGATTACCCATTTGTTTGTTATTGTGCACTACAGAGTCTGATAAATCACACAGGAGGAGATTGTCCATCCTTCTCCTGCAAGCAGCTGGAGGATTCAAACACCATGCCTTTAGGATTGCAGTGCAGCTTCTTACCACTAGACCATTAGAGTTAGGATTTGTAAATTGGATGTTAGTTGAATAAATATACCACAGAACTCAATCATGCTTTCATGTTTCTCTGTGTTAGCCAATGGAAAGCAACTCTTAGAACCATTTGGTTCTAAGAGGGAAGTAGAACAGGCTCACATTTCTGTAGCGTGACCCAGTCTGGATCATGACCTCTCAGTCTGTAAATATCCACTAGCATAGATATTGTTGTTAGTGTTGTTGGTGTTCTTAGTGCCATTGAGTAGAGGATGTCTCAGAGTGTCCCTGTGAATAGCCAACCTGCTTTATCCAGTGCCATCCCCATCAGCTCTGACGCACTAGAGCCTGTTACTGAAGTAGCTCTCAGTCCATTACATTGGAGATCTTCCTCTCCTTTGATGATCTTCCATCCTTCCAAGCATGACGTCTCTTCCCAAGGGAATAGCCTCATATAGCTACATGTCCGAAACATGAGAGTGAAAACTTTACCATATAGCACCTCAGCTACATTCTCTCCAAGACATATCTTTTTGTTATTTTGGCAGTCTATGGGATAGTGTTATGTTAGTCTATTGAGTTGTGGAATGATTTCCTACTAAGAAATTTTGTGTCAATGTTGTTTCTGTTGTTGTTAAGAGCCATTGAGTTAAGTACATAGCGACCATATGAACAAAATCTCTGAACCCTGCTCTATCCTGTGCCATCCTCCCACCTCCTGAAATATTAGAGCCCATTGCTGCAGTCACTATGTCAATCCACCTGGTTGAGGGTATTCCTCTCCTTCACTGAACTTCCACTCTTCCCAACATAATACTCCTCTCCAAAAAAATAGCATCTCCTAGCAAAATGTCCAAAGTGTGTGCAGTGAGACCTCATCATCCTTGCCTCCAAAGAGCACTCCGGCTGCACCCTCTCTAAGACATATTTGTTCATTCTCTTGGCCATCCACGGGATGTTCAGTGCTCTTCTCCAACACCACAGCTCAAAGGCATAAATTCATTTTCACACTAACCTGCATTTGTGTCAATCGCTAATGATATAATCTTATTGTTTTTTATTTCTATTTGACTTTGTGCTTCCTCATGGTCCATTATTTTAAAGCTTGAGTCCTATATCATCTTAAAATATTTTCACTATCTGTTTCTTATAAGAGAGTGACATAGTCAGTGTGGAGTTGTGCTGATAACCCCCAAAGTGACGCCTTGCTGGCAGTTAGAGTCCATCATCTGCTCAAAGGGAGAAAGACGGGCAATTAAGAATCTTTAGATCTTTAAGAAATATTGTAGACAAAAAGAACTTTTAAATCGTTTAGAAGTGCTTAACCTTGTGATCTAGAAGGTCCTCAAATACTGCAGTCTTTATCAAATGCATTAATAAGCATTGTGATTTAGTAAAAATTACTGAGAAGGAATTGTGCTGCCAACTCAAAGGCATACAGCTTGAATCTACTAGGTGCTCTGAGGGAGGTGGATGGGTACTCTCTTCTCTTGTAATTTACACCCTCTGAAAACCTGCTGGAGGGTCAGTTACAAGTTGGTTTCAACTCCACTAGCACTTTACTACTTCAACAACAAAAAGGTTTCACGAAAGCTAAGACTTTTTTTAAGTTTAAAAAATAGGTTTTTCTTCATTTTCCCCCACTTTCATTTCATATAGAAATTAAATCAGCTTATTCATTGCCATTGAGTCAACTCTAACTCAATGAGTGTCAGGTAGAACTGTGCTCCATAATGTTTTCTTTTTTAATTTTTTAAAATTATTATTATTAATTTTAATGAAAATTTACAGAGATTTTGGATTTCCATTTATTCATTGTTTCACTTTTTTTTTTCTCCCTGTCCACCAGTCCACTCTAGTTTTTTCTTCTCTTTGAAAAGCAAAAGTCTTTCATTGTTATATAATTCCTCCCCCCATGTCCACTCCACTATGCAGCCTTTGTTCTGGACTCATGTCACAACAATAATATCTAAGAAAGCTAAGATTTAAAAGGTAATGCTTCCTTCCAGCTTCAAGAAGTTATACTCAAGAGCGAATTATTTTTAAGCCAAGGAAGGATTTTTAACTATATGGATCCTTAACCATAACTTATCTGAGGAATTTTCCAGGTTTGCCAAATAGTATTTTAAAATAAATACTATTTGGCATGCTAATAAAATGTGTATGGGGCCCAAGGGGGTAAGGGTGGGAGTAGAGGAGTGAGGGGGATGACAAAGGGGCAGGAATCAACAGGTTGCACAATTTGATGGGTAGAGGAAGGGGGTAAAGAAAATAGGAAAGATCGGTGAGGACCTGAAAAGATGGGGCAATGGTGAGCATAATTCAATGGGGATTAATTTTATAAAACCCAATGTATGGGAATGAAACACAGTGTAAATGGAAGAAAGTGTGAAACAACGTATATGAATATTGTATGCAAACCAGTATAAAATTTTTTAAAAAAGAAATCTAGATAATACTCAGATTATGAATATCCAATCTGCACATAACTCCTATTTGCCTTCTAATCCATTAATATAAGTTCTGTCATTCTGACAGAGTAAAACAGGAATGTTGTTGCTGTGTGCTGTTGAGTCAGAACCAACCCACAGCTGATCTCCAATAAGTTTTTAGAGGCAGTTAACCCCACTAGAGGAGATTGCTCATCCTTCTCCTGAAGCAGCTGGAAGATGGGATTGAAGTGCAGTTTCTTTCTTCTTCTTTTTCTTTCTTTCTTTTTTTTTTTAAGGCCACCAGAACTCAAAGCAAGAATGTTGTTGTTCTTGTGTACCACAGTCAGAACCAACACAGAGCTGACACTGCAGTGGGTTTTCAGAGGCAGTTAATTTCACAGGAGATTTCCCATTCCTCTCCCATGGAGCAGCTAGTGGACTCTAACTGCATGCCTTCAGGATTGCCACACAGCTTGTTGCCACTAGGCTACCGGATCCCAATCCAGATACCAAATTCATTTTTCAAGGAAATTGAAAAGGAGATTATCAAATTTATTTGGAGAGCCAAGGGATCCAAAAGAGCAAAACACTTCTGAGGGGGAAAAAATAAAAAACAAACAAGGTTGGAGGCATAGACTTCGTGACCTCAAAACCTACTACACAGCAGTAATAACAAAAACAATATGGTTCTGGTACAATGAATGACAGGCACATAGACCAATGGAACAGAATTAATTGAGAACCCAGAAATAGACCCAGCTATCTATGGTCAACTGATATTCAATAAGGAAATCAAAGTTATCAAATGGGGCATGATAACCTCTTCAACAAATGGTGCTAGCAAAACCAGACTTCTACCTGCAGAAAGCTGAAACAGTACCCACATCTCACACCATACACAAAAATCAACTCAAGGTGGATCAGAGACCTGGGAGTAAAGCCCAAAGCCATAATGTTCATAAGAGACAAACTGGGATCAAGCTTAGAAGTGCTAGTCCAAGGTATAAAGAGACTGCAAATATAATCAGAAATGCACACAATCTGAAGAGGTTAAAATTGATGCATGGGATCTTCTAAAGATTATATCTATGTGTGCATGAGAAACTTTTTGCAACAGGGTGAAAAGAAAATCTACAGACTGGGAACAAACATTTGATAATTCCATCCTAGCCAAGAGTCTTATATCAAAAGTTTACAGTATACTCCTGGGCTTCCACAAGGAAAAGCCTGATAACCCAATTTAAAAAAAAAATTAAAAATGGTCAAAAGACATAGAAAGAACTTTCACAGGGGAAGATATTCAAATGGCAAAGAGACACATGAAGAAATACTCCAAAACACTGGCTGTAAGAGAGATGCAAATCAAAACCACAATGAGGTACCATCTCACTACAGTAACAGTGGCGAAGTTTAACACGACAGCAAGTAATAAATGTTGGAGAGGATGTGACAAGAAAGGAACTCTTACACATTGTTGGTGGGATTATGAAATGGTACAACCATTCTGGAAGGCAGTTTGGCGCTTCCTCAAAAAGCTGAACATAGAAATTCCATGTGAACCAGCTATTCCACTACTTGGAATATACCCTGAAAAAATGAGAACTGAGGCACAAACAGAGATTTGTACATCAATGTTCATAGCAGCATTATTCACCATTGCAAAAACATGGAAATAGCCCAGATGTCCAACCAAAAACGAATGGATTGAGAAATTACGGTGCATTCACACAATGGAATACTATGCAGCACTGAGGAGCAATGACTTTGTAAATTATTACCTAACTTGGGAGGGACTGGGGAGTATTATGCTGCGTGAGCTAACTCAGTCCCACAAGGATAAATATTATATAAAACCATTACTGTAGAATGAGTATAAGGATCCAAGAGGGGTGGGAGAGGGTGGAAGCAGAGAGATGAGGATGTCTAGGGGGAGAGAGGAGTAACCATGGGGTTGTACAATTTGATGGGTGGGGGGATGAGGGAAATTGAAAGAATTTGTTCTTGAAAACAATATATTTGAATTTTTTAAAATAAACTTGTAGAAAATTTTAAAAAATAAAAATACAAAAAAAAAAAGAATAGATTGGATTTTTTACAATTTGGGTAATTCTTCACATAAGTAGAATAAAAAATGTATGGGCTAATGCCCTGAAATGAGAGACTGAGAAGAGGGATAACGAGCCAGGAGTCAGATGCATGAAATTAGATTGTTGGCAGGACTATGGAGAGCTGTACACATTCCAGTAGATTCTGTCAGCTACCATCTTTGATCAAGGTACTGCCATCTTTGAGCTTCATGGGCCATGACTGAACCAGCAATTACTGGTTGGAAGCTCTACTTTTGAACCAATTGTTGAACCAACACTTATGAGCTGAACCAACTCACAATAAATTCTCCATGATATTTGCCTTCATTTGTTGTATAATGCAGTTTTCAAATCATGCAAAAAGCTTCAAATCTTGTACTTAAGCAAAATGAAACAATCCACTCTTGTAGAAGTGATTCTGACTCAATGGCAACTCTTCATGGGTTTCCATGGCTATAAATCTTTATGGGAGGAGATTGCTCCGTTTCTTTCCTCAGAGTGACTGCTGAATTCAAAATGTTCATTTTTAAAGCATTATGCCCGTCAATGCTCTTTTCTTGCTAAATAAGGCTATCTAACAACTGTATGAACCTATTCTCACTCCTTACAAATGCTTAAAGACAATGTTAAGAACTGGGTTTTTTTCATACCTCGGGGAGTATCTTTAAATTCATAATAAGTTCATATGAGCTTAAGTGTCATCAAGCCCTAAATAATATATTCTATCTTTCAGAAAGTGATGTAGAAACACACAATATTGACTTTGGTAATGCCACAGAAGGTCATCCAAAGCAGAGTCACTAGCAATATACCTCAGAAGTAACTACAAGGAGAATCAGTACCTGATAGAGTTGGGGTCAGGAAACTTTAAAATAAATTGGTGATTAACAAAAGCAGTATCACCTGGGAACTTGTTACACGTGAAAATTCGTGGGCATTACTCATTACTCATGTACTGAATCAGAAATTCAGGACTGGGCTTAATAATCTGTTTTATTAACCCCTACAACGCGACATAGGGTTTTCGTACACTTAAAATTGTGAGAGCCACTGCTTTTGGATAAAGTGGGCAAAACATAAGCTTGTTCTTCCTATCTCCCTACACCAAGCCCAACGTGCAGGAGTCCGAGAAGAGAAATACAAAGTACGGATTTCAAGGTTTGTAGACAACAGTGGGACAATGCTCAGGAAGTCAGGCTAGCAAAAATTGTTATAATTTATGACATTAACAGTTTGTTTCTAATCTCTTACTAAAGCAATGGATTTTTACAAAGGATTAATTTTAGGTAAACTTTAATGAGTCTATACTGTAGTCTTTACAACATCTCAGTTATATGTTTGCTGTCATACATTCTTAAGTGCAGGAGAAATAGAAGCATTAAAACTGGGGTACTAACAATTTGGTACCATCTTTTTGTTGTCTTATCTATGCTACATCCTGTATTGTCATTGTTGGTGTTGGTGTTGTTTCACCTATACCACAGCCTATAAAGAGAAACCATTATAGAGCATGTGTTTGTATTTTTGTAGAGGAGAGAGTGTTATTGCACCTATGTCCCCAGAATTTTATATAATCAACACACATAGTTATATAACATCCTCAATTGTCCAATTCCTTCACATACCATCACAAAAACTCAACTACGGGTTGATTGGAAATTACTATTTCTGCTACAGAATAATACGTAATTCTAAAGCAAACAGGAAGATCTGGTGGCCTAGCAGGGAGTGGAGGTGCTGATCAAAAGGCATGCCTCTCTAATGATTCAAATCCACTAGTGACGCCACGGGAGAAAGATAGGCAAGGTCCTCCTATGCCAGTTATCGCTTTGGAAACCTAGGTTTCCTCTCCACAGCAACAACTTCGACTTCTGAAAGCAAAGAGCTGATAATATTTCAAATTTGATATTTTGTTAATTTTTTTCCATTTCTTTTGATTCTTTAAAAGTATTCTTTATGTTGCGTATTACTGAGTGTTTTGGTACCCCCTTGGATTTTATACCTGGAAAAAGTCCCTAATCCACACCTTCTAATCTCATTCCTGATTTGCTGTTGCAGAGAATAAGTGTCTGTAATCCCCACCTAATTCCTTCTGTATGTCTTGATTCATGTGGTAGGCTGAATACCTACGCTCTAATTAATCTTTGAAGGTGCTGGGCTGGTTTAGAGGTATGGAGTTGCTCTGTCAAGCTAAGGGACTTGGTTTGAATCCACCAGCTGCTCCATGACAGAAGATGAGTAATCTCCTCCCATGCCATTTGCTTCCTCTGAAAACTCTCTGGAGAGTCAGTTATGGGTCTAGATTCAACTTGATGGCACATAACAACAATCAGTCTTCAATTACTCCCTATGCATGTGGAAGTTGGATAGCAAATAAGTATGACACAGAAAAATCAATGCCTTTTAATTTTGGTATTAGAGAACAGTACTGAATAACCCATGGACTACTAAAAGAGCCAACAAGTCTATCCTGGAGGAACTACAACTAGGGGGCTGTTTAGAAGCAAAGATGGTGAAAGTTCACCTCACCTGCTTAGGGAATGTTGTCAAGAGGGCCAGGTCTTGGAAAAATACATCTTTCTGGGAAAAGTGGAAGGTCAGGGAAGGTGATGAAGACCCCAATAAGATTAGTAGACACAGTAAATATAACAATGGACTCATTAAGGCAAGCGTATCAGAGATTTGTTAGGATGGAGCAAGATTGTCCATAGATCTCATATGACTATGAGTCATAGCTGACTTGATGGTACCGATCAGAAACACCCGATGTAAAATGTGATTCAATTTAATGGGGGGGAAATCCAACTTTTAAAAGTCATCAAATATGAAAAATTCATGCGAGAATGGTTACCCCTAGTGGACAGTGTTTGGTGGAGCTCTCCGATTAAAACAAACCTGGAAGCAGGAGTGGCATCCACTTCCATAAATAGCTTGTCTCTGGAAACTCTATGACCCTGGAGAAAGGACGAAAGTCACACCCATGTCCGGGACTTTCATTCATAGGATTGCTATGAGTCGCCTATGACTCGATGGCACTTAACAACAACACAACAACAATAATATCAAGCTCACTCATAAATAAGTCATAGTGGGGTTTGCTAAACATTAAAATAAAAAATACTATTAGAAAAATCACTTTTCGTTTGCATTCCTAGATAGGAAAGGTAACAACAAAAATTATTCTTAACTTGTAGTCATTTTAAAAAACACATTTCATAAACCTGGTCATAGAACAGTATATTAAATGAGTTTGGAATTGTTTCCGTAATAACATGAGTTTATGTACTTGGCTGATACACAGGATGAGCAGATCGGTTCAAATCTGCCAGCTGCACTTCTGGTTTCCTAAGTAGTTCTCCAATGTATACTCTCACACATCCATATGCAAACAAATGTTAAGTAGCAACAGCTTGGGTTTTTTTGTAAACTATACTTCTTTTAGTTTAATAATGTGATGTTATTTAAAATCTTGGAAATTAACCAGTAACAAATTAATATCCTGTGATTCACTTTCACTTAAGGAATAGTCCTTTCATTTCAATCCAATTTCTTGAAGCCAAAATAATAATTCTCACAGATATATATCTGCTGTGTCTAGAAAATGGACTCTTGGGTTGAAAGTTAATTAATTACGTTTTCTGTGGAACTTTTCCTTGGAGTCCTTAGTGGGCAGCCCCACCACCACCACACAGGTGCATGAGAGACCTAAGGTAACCAGCACTGTCAAGAAAAACATTTCCCGAAAATCCCTGAGCCCTCATCTGCAGCTCCATAGCAAATGTGTACCTCTGTCTTTCCAAGGAAGGTCCAGATTGAATTGAAAGTCACAAAGAAAAAAAAAGGAGCTCTGATTTCCTTATTTAAATGATTTAACTCTTACCTTTCCTTCCAAACACGTTAAAGAAAACAACTAGACTGATGAGATTATTGCTGTGTCGTGTAGAGTCGGAACCAACCCATAACCGACCTCTGGAGGGTTTTCAGAGGCAGTTAGTTAATCGCGTGGGAAGAGATTGCCCACCCTTCTGTGGAGCAGCTGGTGGCGTTAAATCATGTGCTTCAGGATTGCAACGCAGCTTCTTGCCACTAGGTTACCAGAGACTGACAAGGTGGATGAGGAAAATTCCATTAACTGAATACAAAAAATGTTACAAAGCACATATATATTTAAAAAAAAAAGCACATATATACCTTCGTTTACAGTTATTTTTACACATTCACTGTAATTATATTCTCCAAGTTTGCTTGAAAAACTATGAGGCAAATTATCATTTTAATCCCCTCTTCTTAATCAACTAATAAAATACATATACCTCAAGAGTGCTGTATTATGTGCACAGCTGTGTATAAAATATGCATACCATAGAATCTGAATGGACTCACAGCTAACCCTCCAATGCATTTTCAGAGGCAGTAAATCCCTCAGGAGGAGACTGGCCATCTTTATCTGTGGAGGAGCTGGTGGATTTGAACCACATGCCTTTGGGGTTAGCAGCACAATTTCTTACCACTAAGCCTCCAAGACCTCCTTTGTGTGTTAAATATGTATATATGTTCATTGACTTTTCTTTTTGTTCTCTGTTGTATTTATGTGTCTGCTTAATAATTTCTACTAGCAGGACCCCTGAATTGGGGGCTCCACTAACGGAGCAGCAGATACATAGCAAATATATATGGAACAAATTACTCTAAACTTTTTGTTTTGTTTTTATTTATACTCATTTATTTGCAAAATTCGAATACATTGGTTTTTAAGACCAGATTCTTCCAAGTTCCCTCAACCCCCTATCAAATTGTACAACCCCATGACTAATTCACACACACACACTCAAAAAATATCTGTGTGACTCAAAAAATATCTGCATTTTTCTAGCCTGGGCATGCCTTTCCAAAGCTTAATAAAGAAAGCACCTTTCCCCTTCTATTGGAAAACAGTTTTTAGGTCTACAGAATGTTCTTAAATATTTCTTTTTCACCAACTGCATGTAATGACAGTCCAATTCTATATAGACTTAATGAATCCTAATTTACGGATCTCCGATGGTGCAATAACTAAGCACTCTGCTGCTAACTGAAAGATTGTAGGTTCAAATACACCAGCCTCTCTGAAACAGAAAAGACCTGGCCATCTGCCTCCGTAAAGATGATAGACTAGAAAACCTTATGAAGTAGTTTTATTCTCACATATGGGATTATTTCATGTCAGACTCTAATAAAGAGACACATCCAACTTAATTCCATTTAACAGGATTCCTCTTCAGAAGAGCTTAAAACTGAAGAGAGCTGGTCACCAGCTTGGAGAGATTTGAAATTTAGGACTAAAGATATACAATGACTCCAGACATTATAAATTTACAAATGTAAGTAAATATATACTTTCCCCTCTCACCTAAAGAGTATCGATTGTGTATGGCATACAACCAGTTACATTACTGGGGTTTCACTTAATAAAGGAAAAGTTAATGCTGAAATAAAAATTGACTTTTTGAAGAACACCTTACAGGAAGAGAAGCACACACACAGTCTCATTGAAAGGAAGGGTAAGTTGTCCAAGCCTGAATTGGGGCTCTGCTAGGAGCTAGGTGACAAATCTCACCAAAATGGTGGTAAAAGGGTCTGAAGCCAGAGCAGAAAGCAGAGTGGGAGTGAGGGTGGAAGGCCATTAGTTACAGGAAAAAACCAGAGGGTGAGCATCTTGACGCCTGTGATTAAGTGTGCTAATTTGGTTTGAGAGGTAATTGTGCATTGGCACAGGACTCTGACAGGGGAAGTAATGCAATCACAGAAAGACCAGAGGAAGATGATTGTGACAGCTGTGAGGGATTTGAAGCGGCCAAGGCCAAGGCAGGGAGACCAATAAGGAGGTCATTATCTCGCTGACTGCACTGTTGGAGTGCTCCATCTCCCCTCTCACTCCTACTCTGTCCCTTCTCCTCAGTGAAGTACTTCTGTCTCTGCCTTTAATTATCTTTTCACACTCCTGTCCCTGTGGCCACCTTTTTAAAACTCAAACTGCCCTTCTTGTTTCATTGAAATCTCTCCACAAGGCATACTTCAGCTACGAGCCTGAAGATGTAATTAAATCATCAGATCCTTGAGGTAGAAGAGATGAAGCAATAATTAAGAGAGTTTCCTAAATTTGTGTGATCCTAAAATTCACCTGGGGCATTTTGTTTTTAAACATAGTATGTTTAACAAGTTTGAGTTTGTGTGGCTTTTTAAACACATAAATTTCTGGGTTTCATCTCAATTCAATATTTGCCAAGAGGGATGATGATGATGATGATGATGATGGTGGTGGTGGTGGTGGTTTGAGTGAAAATGTATAGAGAAAATCAATTTATGCATCTTTTCTTTGGCAATATTAGCAATTCCCTCAAGATGACAACACTTTCCATTTCCAATCTGGGTGTTCTTTTCCATGCGTGTTCTTTCCTGCTCCTTCCAGTCTTCTCAGCTTTGTTTTTGGACAAATGTTGTCTATTTTATTTCATGTGATAGGTTGTACATTCCTCCCTTGTATTATTATTCACCATATTGATGTTGTATGCCATTGAGTCATAGCTGACCCTTCAGAAGGTTTTCAAAGGTTATAAATCACATGGGAGACTGCCCATCTTTCTCCCATGGAGCAGCTAGTGGATTCAAACTCCCTGGCTTTGGGTTACCTGCACAACTCCTTACCATTAATGTTGTTCTTGTGTGCTGTCAAGTCAGAACCAACTCAGCTGAACCTCCAGCAGGTTTTCAGAGGCAGATAGTTGCATAGAAGACTGCCCATTCTTCTCCTGAGGAGTGGGTGGTGGATTAGAATTGCATTTCTTGGGATTGCAGCACAACTTCTTACCAATGAGCCACTAGTTCCTTGTTTACTCTAGAGGCCTGTCTATTGTGTTTGGCTGATAGTTAATGCCTAGCGGATGAGTTCAATTCCTGGCTTGAAATGTGTTTAAGGGCCACAGTCACAGGGATTCCACCAGTCTCTAGCAGATCATGTTTGCTTCAGTGTTTTTATAAAGACACTATCACCAGATGACAGTTAAGAGTCTGCTGGCTTGAGAAATGTAGTAAAGGATATATGCAAAATGTTTCCATTTCAAATCCAACAGCCATTCCATGAGGAAAAAGATGGGCAGTGTCTTCCTATAAAGATCGATTGCCTCAGAGACATGATGGATGGTCTCTATGTCTTAGTGTCAGTAGAGTTGGGTTTGGGGCTTTGGATTATGTGAGGAAAAAGCATCTAGTGGTCAGAGATTTGGTCTGCTAACCAAAAGGGCAGTTCAAACTCACCAGCCTCCTCTCCGGAGAGACAGAAGGAAGTCTGCTTCTCTTAAAAAAGAAGAAAAAAAAAAAGAACACCCTCACTTAGAAATGAGGAATATACGCTTATGATGAGGAATATTTGCGGCTCTCTCATTGAAGGTAGTAGTCGTTATAGTAGTTGTGTACTGACCATTGCATTGATAGTGCACTTCCTTCCCACTTAAGCTGCCAGAGCTCCCTTTCATTTTAAGACCAGGAAGCAAGCCCACTTCTCCTTCCCAAATATATGTGGCCTTGTGGGGTTCAGGAAGAAAGATGCAGAAAAGGAAATATTATCCTGTACTGTTTAATGGTTAATGACCAGTTATTAAAAGATGCCCAAAACTTCTCCAACAGGGTAAAAAGGGAACCCAAAGACTGGGAAAAAGTATATGGTAATGTCATGTCAGATAAGGGAC
>NW_006399848.1:9228597-9232369 GCF_000299155.1 Elephantulus edwardii
ATTAATAATAATTATAATAATAAAAGTTGCAAAAAAAATGCTCAATTTTAGATAACAGCAGCACCTACAAGGATATGCTATGAGGCTGAACAATGAATCGCCTTCTTGGAAAACTCTTCATTACTTAGTAAAGAAAGCCTTAAAGTTGTCTTGTACCTAACATAAATAGCCAAGTCTGAATATATCAACATTGTCAGATAATTTTTTCACCACATCTAAATTTGGCTTCTGGGTGTGGCTGGCATCTATCTACCTCTGTCTCTCCCAATCCCAGAGCATCTTCCTAGAGAATCAAAGCCTTTTTTTCAAATTTAGTTTTTAATTGAGATGGGAAAACCCAGTAAGCCAGGAAGTCATGGTTTTACCAGTGTTTACTTACTAATCTACACTGAACAATATTACATAGCTGTTGTGATGAAACCCATATGAAATTGTTTACCACAGATTAGTAAAAAAACACAAGTAAGCATGTGCTTATCTTACTTGTAAAATAATCCTCCCCTAACATACGTTTCAACTTGGAGTTCCCAACTCAGAGTGACTGCTCTGCCATCTTGGATGGTGAGGCCATTCCAGGGAGGGTAGCTTTTATGATTAAGGTGATTAAGGTAATTGGTCAGGCTGATTCAGACACTCAATCCAACCTGCAGGTAATCACAAGAAGACTGTACCCTGAAGTGGAATTTCTCTCTAGAAGCACTCTTGTGTTTGTTCAAGTTGGAAGAATTGTGCTTGAAAGTTTTCTAGTTTCTGAAACTATTATGAGGTGTACAGATGGCCAGCAGACCCTTGACCAGATACAAGGGAATATCCTTCTAGAAGATTCTTTATTAAAATATTGAAATCCCCTTTTCTTAAAAAAAAAGTTCTTATAGTCAACTGTAGGTAAAATGTTGTGATGGTAAAGTTGAGGGTGCTGGGGATTTTTAATTTTTCAATCTATAATTATAATTAAACCTTATATTTCAATCACCCAGTTTGCCATTTTGGTGAGTTAAGTTCTGATGAAAGCTATCACAGCTTGAAAATGTTTTGGTACTAATTGCTAGTCAGGCACAACTGAAAAAAAAATTCCTTCTGTCCCAAATTATTACTCCTAATACCCTTCTCACCTTCTCGTCATTCAAATAGTCCTACTTGAAGAGATTATATATTTCCTACATTTTAAGCTTAGAGCTAGAAGAAAATGAAGATATAATTTAGTTCAACCCCTTCTCAATATATACTTGTATTTTCTAACATATCTGCCTTTAGACAAAAGAAGCAGAATAAATTTCAAATGATAATTAAATGAAAAATTCAGTTATTTAGATAACCTCTTATAAGTGTTAGATAACTGCATTTGGCTTCTCTTTAATATTCACCAACATTTAATTGGAGCCAGCTGACCTGCCAGTGATTTTTCAGAGGGTGTAAATCACAGGAGAGGAAATTGTCCATCTTTCTCCCAAGTAGCCCCTGGGGGATTTGAACCTTTTGATTAGTAGCATAACTCCCATGGGACTATGCCACCAGAGCTTCCCACACATGGAAAGTGGCTATCTTTTCCAGCAGTGAAAATATATGCAATATTTCAATCATTGCCAAAAGTTTACTAAATGGTGCTGATACAGACTAATCTGGGAGTCTTTCTTTGCCAAAGCACGGATGTTTCTAGTGGTGATATACAAGATGGCTTTAAACATTGAACAAGGAACAATAATATTTATTTGAAAAGATGTATCTCATAAACAATCAAACTAATGTTCCATAAGTATTGCTCAGGGTTGTTGTGTTGTTATGTAGTGTCAAGTCAGAACTGACCCAGAGCTGACCCTCTGGCAGATTTTCAGAGGCAGTTAATTGCAAAAGAGGAGATGGCTCAGAAAATATGCAATTGTATATAATGACAGTTTCAAATTACTAGGCGATAATAAAATTATGGAGATGGCAGGCGTATGGGTGGGGCTTATGAAATTGGGAGTTAAGAATTTTTTTTAAAAATGGGTAGGACCTCCACACAGCTCATCTTCTTACTAAGAGGATTACTGAAAATAACTAACATTATATCAGGAAGGGAGGGAAGAGAGGTAAGAAAGGAGTTTTTAAAGAAGGAAGTTGGGCCATTTTGACCTTCTCCATACTTGTGGTCACTTAGCGTCCCTCTCAGACTATGCAATAAAGGCCTATTCGTTTCTTGGGGGGTTGTTGAAGTAGTAAAGAAGGAAGTTGGTTATAAATCAGAGTAAAGGGATGAATATAAGAGTGGTCTAATCAGGTTGAGAACATGATTAAAGATCTAGAAAGGCCAAGAGGAGGCATTTGGGACATGTGTTGAGGAAGGCATAAACAAAAAAGAAAAAGAAAAAAGAAAAATTTTCCAATTCCAGCAAAAGTCTTAATGCTTCACTCTTCAATTGTTCATAGAATTTGAGTTCTGATGTGTATAGCAAATTTCTGATGTGAATAAGTCGTCAAAACTATAATCTTTCACGCTACTTTCCACTGATTCCTGCAGAAATTTTATTAGAGGAGATTTGAATGAGAAGGTAGGAGCAGGCAAATAAAAGATTTTTAATCTTGTAAGTAAATTTTCTTACTTACCGACCCTTGAACTAATCCAGTAAATCATTCCAATCTTGCAAAGTCACGTTTTAGAGCACTACAAGTGCTGATGGTACTACTTCAATGATCTATCAAACCACCACAAATGTTTAATTCCATGGTTAGCATTGTGATAGAACAGGCTGTAACTTACTGAGTTTTCTGACCTTCCAAATCTAACATTCCCTATAGAATATTCAGTACTTTAAGTCAGACTCCAGCAGGCCCATGAATTTATGGGTCATAATGGCAATATTGGGAGCCCTGGTGGCTTAATAGTAAAGAATTGCGCTGCCAATTCTAAGGTATGTGGTTCAAATCCACCAGATGCTCCACAGGAAAAATATGAGTAATCTACTCTCTGCGATTTGCTGCAATGGAAAATCTGCTGTAGGGTCAACTATGGGTCTGTTCAGACTCAATGGTATACAACAACATATGACAAAGTATACAAAGAAGGTTGAATCAATGTTCTGACAGCAAGCAAAAGCAAAACCTGTAAATGGAAGGCATCTTTCTTGAGACGTTGACAGATTCACAATCGAAACCTCATCACCACTGAGTCAGAACTGACTCAGAGCTGCTCCTCCAGCAGATAAGAGTACTCATCTTTCTCCCTAGGAACTGCTGGTGGATTTGAAACACCACAGGGACTCAACCATGTGGAACAGACTCTTTCACTGCTGTTTTAAGTACACAAGAGGGATCCCTGAGAATTCTAGAAATACTTAGGTGAATTTTTTAGTGGTGAAAAATGTTAAGACGGTCTGAGGTGCAGTGGTTGTAGATGGAAGCAATGAGCAAACAAAAACTCTGCTTATAAATGCTAATATGACCTTGCTTGTCAACCCAGAGTTGCATGTTCCTCAGTGGCTGGCATTGCGCCTGCAGGACTTGTTCACATTTAACCTCACTCAGCTCCATGAGGAAGGTACTGCTCTCACAGGCATTTAACATTCCGAGGCCTGAGGTTCAAAGCAGACATGTTCGTTAACTTGGTTCGTCTCAAAGCTCCAGCTCACAGCAGCAAAGTAGCAGGATACAAGATCAACAAACAAAAATCAGTTGGATTTCTCTACAGTGACAAAGAAAATATAGAGCCAGAACTAAAAAAAAAACAATACCCTTCACAATAGCTAATCGCAAGATTACATACTTGGGAATAAATTTAACCAGAAGCACAAAGGAT
>NW_006399848.1:9234044-9234575 GCF_000299155.1 Elephantulus edwardii
TTTCTTTTACTTTTCCAAGAGGGTAGTGTACTAGGGGGGAGGGTTGGGAGGGGAGGAAAGTGCAACAATGAATTAATGGAAATCCAAAGTCTCTGTAAATTTTTACTGAAATTAATAATAAAATTTAAATAAAAAGATTCTAACAACTGTAGTCCTTCTAACCACTTGTCGTCTGAAGAAGGTAAACTAGAGCCTTAATTTCCAAGTGAGAGAAAATTACAGGTAAGTTCGTGCACCCAGTAGCTTTAAAAAAAAATAAGGAAGCCCTTGAATGGTTTGAGCGGAGAAAGGTGGCATTTTAGTCAGTATTAATTCTGCTTGCTGTGCTCAAGCACACAGAAGTGTTTCTAGGTCTCAAGGTACTAATAAAAGAAAGTAAAAAAGGTAAATGCACCATTTTACACTCCCACCAACAGTGAATAAGGGTTCCAGTCTCTCCACTGTGGAAAGCATTGTGGTGCTTTCTCAAAAAGTTGCAAATAAAGATACCATTTGACCCAGCAATTCCACTACTGGGAATATACCCTAAAG
>NW_006399848.1:9235395-9241507 GCF_000299155.1 Elephantulus edwardii
AGAGAGAGAGAGAGAGAGAGAGAAACTGCAAAGATTGCATACTTATTCCTAAGGGTAATAGGTTAGCAAACAAAAGCAATCTGTGGTATGTTTGAAGGGTTTCCCCAAATCCCAATTTATGCCTTCTTAGCATTTCTTAAGCTGAAGGAACTAAAGAACAAAATCAAGCCTCAAGTTGCAATACATAAGGATGCTGTGGGCAGAAGGCTGAATGACCCTGGAAGCATCAAAAGATGGAAGGGGTATACAGAATTGCTGACACAGAAGAATTTCATGTAACAGCATATGAACAAGAGGCAGTGGTGATAAAGGAGAAAGCTCAAGCTGCTCTGAAGGAACTGGCAAAAAACAAGGCCTCATGAGTTGAAGGAATACCAACTGACATATTTCAACAAACTAATGCAGCCCTGGACACACTCACCAGGTTTTGCCAAGAAGCCTGGAGGACAGCTACCTGGCCAACTGACTGGAGGAAATCTCTACTTACTCCCTTTCAAAAAAAGGTGACCCGACAGAGTGTAGAGATTATCAAACAATATCACATTCAAGCAAGACCCTGCTGAAGATTTTCTAAAAATGACTGGAACAGCACATCTACAGTGAACTACCAGATGTGCAAATTGGGAATAGAAGGCGTTATAGCCAATGTTACATGGATCTTGGCTTAAACAGAGAGTACCAGAGGAATGTCTATCTGTGTTTCATTGGGTAGATCACAACAAATTGTGGTTAACCTGAAGAAGAGTGGGAATCTCAGAATACTTCATAGGGCTCATACAAAACCTACACTTGGGAGGGAACTCTGGTGGCCTACTGGCAAGACGCTGCACTGCAATCCCAGAGGTATGTAGTTCAAATCCACCAGATGCTCTGCTGGAGAAGGAGGAGGCAATCTCCTCCTGTACCTGTCAGATATGATTTGATGGTACACGTAAAAATAATACAATAAAAATTTTAAAAACAAACCTACACTTGGACTAAAAACCAGTTGTCAGAACAGGACAAGAACAGAACCATACACTGTATGATTCAAAAACAGGAAAGGTGTATGTCCTGGATGCATACTATCTACATACCTTTTCAATCTATTTGTGGAACATACAGTTTGAGAGGCTGGACTTTATGAGGAGGAATATGGCATCATAATTGGAGGAAAATTCATCAACAACCTATGTTATGCAGATAACACAACCTTGCCTGCTGAAACTGTGGAGGACCTGAAGTGTTTGCTGCAGAGGGTCAAGGACTTCATTATGGACTAAAGCTCAAAATCAAGAAAACAAAGATTCTCACCACTGGGCCAATTGGAAGCATCATGATAGATGGAGAAGAGATTGAGATTAGCAATTTCAGTATACTTAGTTTCCAGCCAACACTCTTCATACTAGCAGTCAAGAAATTCAAAGATGAATTGTACTGGGAAAATTTGCTGTTGGAACCTCTTCAGAGTGCTGAAGAGCAATGACATCAGTCTAAGGTGCACCTGATCCAGGTCACAGTCTTCACAATTACTTGCAATGCATCAGAGAGCTGGACAATAACTAAGGATGATAGAAGAAGAATCTATGCCTTTGAGTTGTAATGGTGGAGAAGAGTATTGAGCATAGCATGGACTGCCAAGAGAACAAATAGGTCTAGAGAGAATGAAACTAGGTTACTTCTTAAAGGCAAGGATTGTGAAGCTCCTCTGTCTCACATACTTTCGACATGTGGCCAGGAGGGACCAGTTCTTGGAGAAGGACATCATGCTTGGAAGGATGGAGGGACAGAGCAAGGGAGGAAGACCCTGGGTGAAATGGATTGACACAGTGACTGGGATGATGATGTTAACTATTTCAGAGACAGTGAAATTGGCTCAGGATAGGGCAGGGTTCAGAGCTGTTAGACATAGGGTCACTATAAGTTACAAGTGACTCAACAGCACGTAACAACATCACAAAATATCTCTATAGTTGGACATCGTAAAGTCTAGAATTGACATAAAGAATCAATTCCTTTTGAGTTTAGTTTCTCATTTGTCAAAAGAAGAAAAAACAGTTGGAGAAAACTGGGAGAGAGATAGCTACCCAGCCTCCATGCCCCTTCTTTAGCATTTCTTTAGGTTTCTTTCATCTGTGCCATTATTGTAAAACAGTAAATCCAAGTGCAAGGTCTCCCAATACAGAAACTAAACAGACATCTGCCTTTATCATCACCTTATCAACCAAAGAGTGGACACACAACCCAAGTGTGATTAATGCAACGTTATTTGAGCAATCCTGAGCGGATTTTTACCTTAACCTTGAGTTGCCCAAGGGGAAGTGGCAGAGTCCATTCTTCCCAGCTGCAGTGCCTGGGAGATAGTATTTAGCAGCACGAATCAATGACCTATTTCATTTAGACTACTGTCTTTTCATTCCAAGTTGGGTTATCTAGTCCTATTCTATACCATTTCAATTATTCCCACTTTCGATGTAAGTAAAAGTTACTTTCTGGATCTGTAACCAAGACACACAACTTGATTTTATTTAAGAAGATGAATTTCAGAGAGCCAATTCTCATGAAATTTTGGGGGTTGAGGTGTTGACTAGGAAAGCTTCACAGGTTGGCCTGAAATACACATGTGAATATTTTGCAGTTTTGTATACGTCTTCCTTCAATTTAGGGGAAAAAAATCTCTAAAGAGCTAACTACAGATAAAAAATTGCAGATACACAATAACACATAATGTGAACAGTTTAAGACTGAGAGAAAGTATGTGATGCCTACCTGTCAGATAAACATCTCTGCTTTAAACTCCATGGTTTTTGCTTCTGCTTGTTTTCTGGGAAATGATGGATTATATCACTATCCTCCAGTTGATACCTTGATCTAACGTTACCATCTGCTCTGAGTCAGGAGTTAATACTGTGTGGGCAGAAGGCCCAGTTTAAATCTGATTAAGGTAACTAACATTATCTTTTTAGTGTCCAAAGAGTAAATGTTCCTGAATTAACTCTTAATCTTTTAACAAATATCTATTGAGTGCAGACACTGGCAAAGTTAGTGTGACAAATAAGATAGGTATCTTTTCACCCCACACTGAAGGGAAACAAAGAGGTCACAGGAATTAGTCAGATGTAGGGAGCCCTGGTGGCCTGTTGTTGTTGTTAAGTGCTGTCAAGTCACTTGCAACTCATAGTGACCCTATGTACAACAGCTCTATACTCCGTTTTGTCCTGTGCCAATCTCAGTGTCTCCAACACACTCATCCTGATTACCTCAGTCACTGAATCAATCCATCTTCTAGAGGGCCTTCCCCTCCTATGCCAGCCCTCTATGCTCCCAAGCATGATGTCCTTTACCAAGGACCAGTCTCTCCATATAACATGACCAAAGTATGTCAGATGAAGCCTCAGAATCCTTGCCTCCAAGGACAATCTTGGTTTCACCCTCTCCAAGATGCTCTTCAGTACTTTAGCGAGGTACCTAACAGTAGACTTTCCCATCGCAATACGTCTTTTAATTTCCCGGCTGCTGGTGCCAAGAGTGTTGATTGTGGAGCCAAGCAGACTAAAGCTGTGAACAATTTCAATCTCTTCACCATCCATCATGATTCTGCCAATTAGTCCAGTGTTGAGAATTTTTGTCTTCTTGACATTGAGCCTCAATCCATATTGAAGTCTGCAGTCCTTGACCCTCTGTAGGAAGCGCTTCAGGTCCTCCTCAGTTTCAGCAAGCAGGGTTGTGTCATCTGCATAACGCAGATTGTTGATAGATCTTCCACCAATCCTGACGCTGCATTTCTCCTCATAGAGCCCAGCCTCCCAGATGATCTGTTCTGTGTACACGTTGAAAAGGTATGGAGACAGGACACATCTCTGGTGTATGCCCTTCCCAATTTTGAAACATGCAGTGTTTCCTTGCTCTGCTTTGATGACTGCCTCTTAATTCAAGTATAGGTTTTGCATTAGCATGATCAAGTGTTCTGGGATTCCCATTCTTCTCAGAGTCAGCCCCAGTTTGTTATGGTCCACAAAGTCAAATGCCTTTGAATAATCAATGAAGCACAGATATACATTCCTCTGGTACTCCCTGCTTTCAGCCAAGATCCATCTAACATTAGCTACAATATCACTAGTACCACCACCCCTTCTAAACCCAACCTGGACTTCTGGCAGTTCTCTGCTGATGTACTGTTCCAGTCATTTTGGGATATTCTTCAGCAGAATCTTGCTTGCATGTGAAATCAACAATCTTGTTCTACAGTTTCCACACTCTGTTGGGTCACCTTTCTTTGGAATAGGAACAAATATGGATCTCTTCCAGTCAGTTGGTCAAGTGGTTGTTCTCCAGATTTCTTAACACAACTTAGTCAGCACGTCCAGGGCAGCATCTGTTAGCTGAAATATGCCAATTGGTATACCATCTATTCCTGGGGCCTTATTTTTTTCTATTGCCTTCCAAGCAGCTTGAACTTTTTCCTTCATCACCATAGGCTCTTGCTTATATGTTGTTGCACTGCAATCTTCTGTGTCTACCAATTCCTTTTGATTCAATGACTCAGTATATTCTTTCCATCTTCTTTTAATACTTCCTGGAACATTTAATATTCTGCCTCAAGTATCCTTGATTATAGCAACTCGAGGTTTGAATTTGTTCTTCAGTTCCTTGAGCGTAAGAAATGCTGAGCGAGTTTGGCCCTTTTGATTTTCTGACTCTAGCTCCTTGCATATTTCATTGTAATATTTTACTTCATCACTCCTCGCTGCCTTTTGAAATCTTCTGTTCAGTTCTTTAGTATCTTGAATTCTTCCTTGTGCTTTGGCTTCTCTGCACTCCAGTGCAATCTTCAGAGTTTCTTCTGACATTCATTTTGGTCTTTTCTTCCTCTTTTGTCTTTGTAATGAACGTTTGCACTCTTCTTGAAGTATGGAAATACACTGTCAAGCCAAAGACAGGTAGTTTGAATCCACTAGGGGCTCCATGGAGGAGCAATGAACAATCTCCTCCCCTGTGATTAACAGGAATTAGTCAGGTGCATTGTGTGACTTTACAGAGAATGCAAGGTGTTCCATCGAGTTGGAAACTGACTCATAGCTGACCTTCCAGTAGGTTTTCAGAGGCAGTAAATCACACAGGGAGAAAATGCCCAGCCTTTTTCTATGGAGTAGCTAGTGGATTCGAACCATGTGCCTTTGGATTGGCAGCACAGCTCCTTTTATAAATTAGGGCGCCAGAGTTTCCTCAAATGTACAACAAACACTTGAAAAGAGAGACAACTTGACATGTTAAATATCTGAGGCAAAGACTTATGCTATGGCTGCATGATACAGCTGGAAAGTATTATAAAGCTAAATCAAACCATTTGAACTATCTGTTCTGAATGTAATGTTAGAACTATGCTGTTGTCGACTTTTGACTCAACATAACTCCAGGTAACAGAATAGAACTGCCTCATAGAGTTTTCTAAACTGTAGTCTTTAGGCAGAAACATCTCTATGTCTTTCTTGCTTGGAATTGCCAAGTGTGGCTGATGTTTAGATTTTCAACCAAGTAGTAGCCTTTCAGCTACTATGAAAGTATGGAAGAGTTTTAACCTAAAAATATGACACTATAGCATTTACTTTAAAAAATATTATCCTAGTTAAGGTGCAGATATTAAACTGAAGTCAACTAGATTTAATCCATAGAGATGAGTTGTCAATGTTGTTATTGTTAAGTGCCACTGAGTCAAGTATGCCTCATAGAGATCCTATAACTAGCAGGTCTGAACACTGGGCTGTTAATATATGTTGAGAGAGGTGGAGTTAGAGAGAACTAAGATAGTGGTATGAGAAATTGGAAAGTTTGTGTCTAGGTGGAGAGAAATGAAGGTTATATGACCGAGGAAGGCTGCATTTGCATGTAGTTTGGACCAAGATTCCAACTGCTTTTCATTACAGGTTCATTGTGTGAGAATGGGCAGTAGTTCCAACATGTTACTGCTAAAGAGCTACTTTAAGCCTTTAGGTTCATGACTTAGGTTGGGTTCTCTGGAGAGGTAAAACAAAAACCGATAGATATAGATAGATAGATAGATAGATAGATAGATAGATAGATAGATAATAGATAGATAGATAGATAGATAGATAGATAGATAGATAGATAGATA
>NW_006399848.1:9241607-9273740 GCF_000299155.1 Elephantulus edwardii
TAGATAGATAGATAGATAGATAGATAGATAGATAGATAGATAGATAGATTGTAGTAGGAAAGGAGTTATACTGATAAACCAGAGACCACACTTCTCATTGGCAGTTCCAGTCTATTAGATACTCGGTAGGAAAAAGATGGGCAGTCTCCATTTTTGAGATTTATAACCTCAGAAACCTTGCTGGAGGGTCAGTTATGAGTTAATTCTTATTCAATAACAATGACTAGTAATGAATAGTGAGTATCTATATCCTATTCTCTGAACTCCATACATGTGTGTATGTATGTGGTTGTTGTTAGGTGCCATTGAGTAGAAACCAACTCATATCTGACCCTCCAGTGGGTTTTCAAAGACTATAAGGAGACTTTTCATCTTTCTCTCATGGAGCCATTGGTGGGTTTGATTCATCTGACTTTGGGTTGGTGGTGCAACATATTAGCATTAAGCCACTAGAACTCCAATATGTATATGTTGTTGTTGTCATCAATGTTATGTATCATCATGTCTCCTGCAACTCACAGTGACCTTATGTACAGGAGCTCTGAAGCCTGCCCCATCCTGAGCCAGTCTCACTGATTCCAACACACCTACTTCCACTGTCCCAGTTACTGTATCAATCCATCTCATCTGGAGACTTCCTCTCTTGTGCTGTCCCTGCATCCTTCTAAGCATAATGTCCTTCTCCAAGGACCAGGCCCTCCTGGCACATACCCAATGTATGTGAGAGGAGGTTTAAAATTCTAGCCTCCAAGGAGAAACTTGGTTTCACCCTCTCCAAGATGGACTTATTTGTTTTCTTGGTGGTCCATGGTATGGACCATGCACCACAACTCAAAGGCATTGATTCTTCTGTCATTCTTAGTCATTGCCCAACTCTCTGATATACATGTATGTATGTGTGTGCATCTTTATATATAATGAGAATGAGAGATGGAGTTGTGGCTATTTTCCATGAGATCTCAGTTGGAACTCTATGTCTCGTCAAAGGTTTCCAACAGATGTTGATTACCCAGTGCTGCTTGCCTCTTGTAGCTCCAGCAGGTCTGCCCAACCTACATCTTTTTATCACAACTACCTTTTCCAGGCAATTCTTGGAGCCAGGAAATGGTAGGTCCACAACAATTATGATTTGAGCCTCAGCCCTAGTCTCCCCTGGAAATTCTGTCACCGTGCCTCTCTCCTGAATTATCATTTCTTTTTTGGTTGTACAGGGAGAAAAATAGTATATATTGGTTACATGAATATCCTACTGGGGAATATAATGTCAGTGAGATGAACCCATTTGAACTCTGCAGGAGAAAACCTCATCTCTCTCCCCAGAAGTCTTCGTCTATAGACTTGGCCAATAGAGAAAGAAATTATATTTATAAAACTGACTTTTTTTGCAGAAAGTTATTTAGTCCTGATCACTGTTGATTCCTGGCATTTAGGAACCTAGCTTTTTCGCCCCACTGGTTTTGGATTTACTACAATTCAGAGGGGGGAAAAATTTAAAATGTTGCTAAGCCTTCTGTCATAGTAACTAAAATATTTTATCCTATATTTTTTCACATCTGAACATAGGGAAAATAAATTTTAGCTTAACAATTTTCAAATGGCAGCATGCATGCATCTACAGTCCAAAAGTGTTCAAGCTATGTGTTCCTCAGAACTGACAGGCTTATCCGTAGTAATAAGTAATTCTCGTGACTGCAGTGTTTTAGATTCAGCAATTAGTATAAGTACTGTTTACAGAGTCATTCTGTTTATGTAGAAAGAGCTTCCCTGGTGGGAGTGACAAAAAGCAGCATATAATTGAAATAATTCATTACAATTTCATTACCATGACATTTTGGGGTACCTACAGGCAAATACAAAGTGATCCGGGTGACCTTCTCAGCTCCCACTCATTAATTTCAATTTCTTTTACTGAGGTGATTAATAAACCTCATCTTGGAAAAAAAAACCAATCAACCAAACAAACAAAAAAAACCCCACCACATTTTTAAAAGACATTCTTCCAGGGATTTCACACACAATGACTTAGAATGCGCTGGTCTTTAAATTCAATACCAATAATCTGAACTTTCTAAAACTTTCTACTCATTGAAGGTGACAGGTGCATTGAATGGGCATTGAGTCCTTAACACAATTAAAGTCAATGCTTTGGCTGCCTTCTGAGGTCACCATCCTTATACCACACTAATTAGATTCCACTTCTAAGAGTAGATACTAAACAAATTTCTGGTGACACCAATTGCATTAAAATCCTTCAAAATAGAGAATGTTTATTTTGGAACGCTTAGTTAAAATAATAGCAATCAAGACTTGAGGAAAGTACATTTAAATCACTGCTGTAAAATCCTTCAAAGCCTGTACAACTCAGAATTTCCTATGATAAAAGAAGTGAAACATATTGGTGTGCCTTTCCCCTGCCCATTTTGTCGAGCCCATGTCACTAACAGAGTGCAAGGCTCGGGGTCTGATAGTTGTACTGTCCTGAATTGATGACGGATCACACCTGCTGGGCCATGTCTTCTCCAAATGGATCCTCCTAAACTTCTTCCTCAGGTAGAAATATCATGACTAGCACAGATTCACAGATATCAGAATACTTCCATTTCCAAATCACATCAGAAAATGTCTTAAATTCACTGTACTTCCAAGAAACAGTTCATTTTTCTGCTTCTCTTTTAAAAAAAATATAGCAAAAATAATATAAGAATCTCTGGGTATGTCAACTACTAGCTGAAAGCAAAGGCACCTCAAAAGTTAGGCCTGCCTTTCTTCCCTACGTAGAGCTGGTTGGCCTGCGGGTCTTCAGCAAGTGTGAAACTCCTGTCTCTGTTCTGCAAGGTGGGGTTTGTTAAAGTTGTCAAGAATAAGGCCTACTTGGAGAAATATCAAGTAAAATTTAGAAGATGAAGGGAAGGTAAAACTGATTACTATGCTTGGAAATGCTTGGTAAGCCAGGATAAAAATATGTACAACACACCAAAAACCCAAATACAGGATGATAGTTTGTGTAACAAAGAGATATAATTTGCCAGATTGCTTATTCCTGTACAGAAGGGGATGTGATAGTCTTTGCAGCCTATGCTAATAAATTGCCAGAAGATGGTGTGAAAGTTGGCCTGACAAATTACGCTGCGGCATATTGTACTGGCCTGCTGCTGGCCTGCAGTCTTCTCACTAGGTTTGGCATGGATAAAATCTATGAAGACCAAGTGGCAGTAACTAGAGATGAATACAATGTGGAAAGCAGTGATGGCCAACCAGATGCCTTCACCTTATATTTGGATGCAGGCCTTGCCAGGACTACCACAGGAAATAAAGGGCTGGGGGCTCTGAAAGGAGTTGTGAATGGAGGCTTGTCTATTCCTCACAGTATCAAGCGATTCCATGGTTATGATTCAGAAAGCAAGGAATTAATTGCAGAAGTACATCGGAAACACATCATGGATCAGAATGTTGCAGATTATACTACCTAATGGAAGAAGATAAAGACACTTATAAGAAACAGTTCTCTCAGCACATAAAGAACAACACAGCTCCAGACATGATGGAGGAGATGTATAAGAAATCACAGGCTGCTGTATAAGAGAACAAGTCTATGAGAAGAAGACTAAGAAAGATGTTATAAAGAAGAGGTGGAATCACCCCTAAATGTTTCTTGCCTGGAAGAAATATTACGTAGCTCAGAAGGCGGCAAATTTACTCAGGGCTCAGGAGCAGGCTGTCAAGAGTGAAACCAATTTTCTGTGACGATATTTCAGGTAAAGACAACAAATTTATTGTTCAAGCAGCCCAAAAGGAAAAGGTAGAGAAAGGTAGGCCTGGGGATCTGCTTCTGAAAAGTCACAGCCTTGAAAATCCCACAGAACAGAGCTACTCTGTGCACAGTGGGTCGCCATGCATTGTAATCAACCCTGTAACACAAGCACCAAGACCACAAAAACATACAATATGTGTAAACATTAACATTTTTCAGGCTGTATCATTTACATTAATAATGTTGTGCAGCCATTACCATTATCATTGCTAAACTTCCTATCACCATAATCAGAAACTCATCACCCTACATGACAGCTTGGCTCTCCCTTAGGGCCTTGGTAATCATTAATACATTTCAGTCACCATAAATTTGCCTATTCTTGAAGTCAGTTGACATTTAAGAGATGATTCAGGAGCTGCCCTCATGGAAGGTTGCAATGCTTGTCTTTGTTTTGCTGCATTTTCCTCTCTCCACTCTTTCCTTCTACTCAGAATCCATTATTCCAAAGCACATGGTGTCCCTTGCATCCTTTTAAATGGCAAGAATGCCCTCTAAGGTGGTGCTTTTCCACTTTCCAACCCTTTCTTAGATCTGTCTTTTGGCCAAACATACCTATCCCAAATCCGAAAATCACTGACGGAGACTAGTATCCAATCTTCTTATTTCAAAATCTATTTCCACCAGGCCACTAATGTAAAAGAAAATCATATATTTTCAGAAAAGGAAGCTATGGTGGGCTAGAGGTAAGAAGCAGCCTCGTAATCCCAAAGGCCCACTGTTCACTCCACTGTAGAAAAATGGACAATCTCTCCCTGTGCAATTAACTGCCTCTAAATACCTGCCAGGTGGCAGCTATGGTCAATTCTGACTCAATGGTACATGACAACATTTTCAGAAAACATTTACTTTCAAATGTCAACCTTCAATACCTAATTTAAAACACTAAATGAGGTAAGATTTTCATATACTCTGGCAAAGATAAGAGAGGTACTATGAGATGGGGGTCCTCTGGCTCTTTCTGCCATTTCTACTTTCTAAGCATCATTTCATTTTATGTCTCACTTCACTCCCACATTTCATCAAATAACAAAGCCCAAGAGCCGAAAAGAATTTAGAGATGAGTCAGTGATTCCATTTTAAAGATAAAACCTAGCAAAGTTAAGGAAGCATTTGCACAGTTGGTAGACAGAGAGAAAAGCTGGGCCTCCTCTCAGTCCAACACCTGTTCCTTTGTCTCACAGACTCCCAGTTCCTGAGCTTTCCACAAAGCAGCGCTTGCATTGCTGATGCTTTATCTCAGGCCTGGCCAGAGGGAAGGATGGGATGGTGTCCTAGCATATCAAAGCATGGCCAAAGCAAATATTTCCTTTTCAAAAGCAAAATCAACACTGGAATATACTTCCAAATAGTGGCCATGTAACCTGTTGCTTTGATTATAAAAACTGCACATGCTGGGCAACAACAAAAGCCCAGCAGGTGACAATTCCATTACCTGCATCACAGTGTTGTTGTTTTTTAAGGAAGAATGATGATAGGACTCTGGAGGTCAATTAAAATCTCTACAGAAAGAGGAAAGCTTATCTGAAATACATAAAATATTTTAATAGTTTTAATTTAGCTTTTTTGTTTCAGTTATAAAATACTTAAAATAAATTGAATAAAAAAATAGGAAAAGTGCAACCATCACTTATCCACCCACCATATATCCAGCATACTAATTATCTTATTACTATGTTTACAAGACATGAGTGATGTTATTATCATATTTAAAACACATTATTTCATCACATATGTTAAATACACCTTTTTGTTTTATTTCTTATGAAATAATATTTATTTTGGGCTATAACTGAACTACCTCTAAAGTCGTCGCTGTGTGCCGTGGAGATACAACTGACCGATAGCTGACCCTCCAGAAGGGTTTCAGAGGCAGTAAATTGCAAAGGAGGAGACTGCTCATCCTTCTCCCACAGAGCAGCTGGTATATTCAAACTGCATGTCTTTAGGATTGCAGCGCAGTTTCTTGCCACTGGACAACCAGAGCTCCCTACTGCTAATGTTGTTGTTCTACTGCTAATAGGATTAATAATTTATGTTCAGTGAGCTTTTAAGTTTCCTTGTTATCACCTCATACTGAGTGTTGTCTGTTTTTAACCTAGTATTTCTATTAGTCTGAAGTCATTTCAGGGTCTTGACAGCAATCTTAATCCTTCTGTTGGCAGAACCTGACTTCACATCTTCTAATCCCATACAGGTACAAAAAGTACCAGCTTTTTTATTCCCAGGTAATTATATGTTGTTGTTGTTGTTGTTGTTGTTGTTACATACCATTAAGTAGGTACCAACTTACTTGTTGACTCTTCAGCAGGTTTTCAGAGGTTGTAAATCACATGGGAGGAGACTGCCCATCTTTCTCCGAAGGAGCAGCTAACGGATTTTAATCACATGTCTTTGTGCTAACATAATAATTCCTTGCCACTAAGCCACTACAGCTCCTCCCAGACACGTCAACACAGCCTCTCTCAGTTACCACCACGCAGCTTCCATTCTCTCTGCAGTCATCATACCTGGGCAGAACTAGGACTGCATATCTGGGGACATATTTGCCCAGTGTTTTGTTTCCTAGTTTAACTCTTCCAGTTTTCTACATCCATGTAGTCAGAAAATTCTTCAGTTACCCTAGTTGACCATCTTATTGAAACAGGAAGTTATTTGGACTTGAAAACTCATAGATCCAATATTTAGGTAAGTCATGCTTCTCTGCTCCTGTTAGAGTGTACTAATAATTGTTATCATTTTGGAATATTCATCATAGCTACAAGGAGCTTCATACAGAGTTTTGAGCTGAGTTCTTACAACCACCATTGATGATGGACACTGAGGATCAGGACTGGTAGATAATTTGCCTAGAGTCACACCTGACTCTGATCCAATACCTTATGCTTTTCGTTCTTCTGCTGTTGAATATCACCTCTTGGTCAGACGAGTCTGCTAATTCTAGCAGTTTCTGCAAATTCCTGGAGGACAAGAAAAACTCTCTGTGGACTTTCATCTCAAAATGCCCATCTACATGGTAACTCACCCACTGAAAAAGAATAAATATATGAATATATATATTTTTAATAATCATGGGTTGTAATGATAAATATTCAACTTAAGGACAGAGAAACAGGGATTTGAACATCAGTTGGGTCTTTTACGAACGCAAATTCCAAACATGCAAATTTATTTCCACCCTTCCCTGCGGATTAAGCACCAAGCAGCTGGCTGGTACTTTTTTTAAGCCTTTCACAGTTCGGCACCATGGCTCCTGATACTGGCAGTGCTCCTGTGTCACCAGGGTTTGCGGAGCGTGGCCAGCCAAATGAAAGAGGAAGTTTGCAATTAATTAAAAAATAAATGAAAACAAAATCTTCCCCCAGTGGCTTGCTTCTCATCTTGCTTGTAATCCACAGTCAACATGTGGAGGCCACGTGGGGCTTTTTCCAAATGGAAAAGGTATAGGGCTGTGTCGAAGAGACCACAGACTGATGCTCTGGACCACACTAATAATTCTTTTAAATCCTCTCATTCCACCTCGTCGGGAGACACAGCAGCATTTTAAATCTGACTGACCCATATAAATTACCTTTCGATTTAGCCGGCTGTGAAATTAACAGTCTAGGAAGACAGGTCTTGTCAGGCTTACTGTGTTAAGCTGCTGAGGGGTTCAGGCTAACCGGGGTGAGGGTGGGGAGAACACCAGGAGCCTGAGCTGTGATCAGCGCAGTGGGCTGTCCTGCAGGCGCCTGCTCTTTATTGGGCACCAGCATGGTGGGAGTGCTCACCAAGAAGACACGAGGTCCCTGGCACCATCTGTTGGGCTGAAGCACAAAGTGCCAGGGGCCCATAATCCATGCAAGTCAAGACAAGGATAGAGTCCTTGAAAGGAGTTAAATAAAGCAGCAGAATAAAAAAAAAATCATATTTCAAGACATTCTTTTTAGTGTAACCTAACTCGGTACCCTGGAGTAGACCACTTACATCTTCTCTTTTTTTTTTAAAAAAAAGTACTAATTGTTGAGACACTTGACACGCGCGCGCACACACACACACACACACACACACACACACACACACACACATATTTCTCGCGATGAGATATAGTCAACTTGATGGTGCCTAACAGTAATCATATATTTACTAAAAATAAAGACATGACATTCATAAGGAAGTTGCATTAGCGAATCACTAAAGCGTACTTTGTTTGCAGAAGCGCTGTGGGATGCACAGAACCAACCTCCTTCTCCTGAACCCTTATCATTTCTTCTACAGTCTCATCTATCACTACAGTGACTTGACCGTTAATCTCAATCCTCTATATGCACACAGAGAGACCTTTACTATGGAAAAATGTTGGGTTTCTTTTTCATTCCACAATGGACAAAAAGAGTGGGGAAAACACCCTCCTTCCTCTTTACTGCAGGTACATACAACACACAGAGACAGACAGAGATATATATGTGCAAAGCAAAATCCCATCTCAGGTATATGCAGCAGCACCTGAAGACTCTGGTGCACTATCTTAAAGAGACAGGGACACGGCACCCTGTGAGTTAGCCAAATGCTGATGTGAATGTAAGTAGACTACAAAAGCCTTGATTATGATGCCTGTAGTTATACCAGAGAATGCTAAGCAAAACTATTAACCATAGTGATTAAATTTTAATTTTATTAAACCCATTGATATGAGTGGTTATGGTGGTGGGCTTATATATCTCATAGTTAAAAAAAAACGAAAACCAAAAAACAAAAAATAGAGCAAGAGATAGAGTTCTAAGATCAAAGTTTATAAGGCTGACTAGCTTTAGAATTCAAACCAAAGTTTGACTTTAAAATGTCACAATGGCTTTCCAATCCATAGTCCATTAAGCCAATAAAAGGGGGAAAAATATCCACCTTAGAACAAACAAACCAAAAATAAAAACTTAGATCAAGCATTAGAATTCTTTTCCCTTTCCCAAAGCCTTGCCTGCAAAAAAAAGGTGAAACACAAGAGCATTCTAGAATAGGCTCTTCTGCTCAGACCCTTTAAACTGAAAGAACCATTAAAACCTCTTCGATCACAAAGGAAAGCCTGATGCTCAAAACCCATTTGCAAATGCTCTCAAAGTGTTCAATGGCAGAGCCATGGCTAGAAATAAACCACTTATATTTCTAGACCAGAACTCTTAATTTCCTATCAGAAAGGGGTAATTTTTTTAAAGGCTTTTAAAAATTACTTTTCAAAGTCAGGATATTGCTTTCCCCATCTTTAACTTATTCTCAAAACTTCTCTATTCAGAAAACTCTAGCTAGACATTTTTGGAGAATAATGAAGTTTCTTTCCATTGCATATACACACACATGAATTTATAGCCTGCCCTTTCCTCCAACATCAAGAAGAAAATCAATGCTATTAAATGAAGAGGACCTGTTCTTTTACTTTTCTAAGAAAGAAAACAGTATTTGAACATAAATATATTTTTCTTTTCTTCCTCAACATTCTGAAAAGGAAAGTCTTCTATGAGAGTAGTGGTGTTATTTACTTCATTTTTAACTGTCCTAGTAAATCAGTCTTTAGGGTGTCTATTTTGGTAATTAGCGTTTCAGTAGTTAAGTTGTACTCTGATGTGATATTCTGTATTCCATGAAATTAGATACTAGAATGAGTTCTTTTGAGACATGAAAATCTCTCCAAAGCAAAAAAAAAAAAAAGTTCATAATTTTCAAGCTAAAGAAAGTTTGATTTATAGGAAAGTTAAACAAAGAAACAAATAGATTTTTAAAAAGTAAACAGGAATGACTGAAACAACTCTGCTTGTGCAGCTACTTAATGAATAAATAGGCAAACATTCATACTGGAATTTTCATTCTTTGAAAATACAGTATCAAAAAAAAAGAAAATACAGTATCAATGGAACCATTTTTATTTGGATTTAAAAAATTTTTTAAAAATAATGTTCTGGAATATTTTTATCAGCTCCAACTCCATCCTTCTTTATTTAACTTTGTGAAACTAAGTCTGAAATTCTGGGAAGTGCTTTCTCCTTTGCCATTGTTTTCATGTTAGATTCTTCCTGACAAGGACACAGGAAGGAAGAACAATTGTTATATTCCCTCACGTTAAAAGGACTCAGAGCTGAACCTCCAATGGGTTTTCAGAGGCAGTAAATCCCATAAGAGGAGATTGTTCATCTTTCCTCCTACCCCTCACATGGAGCACTGACGGATTCAAACTGCCAGCCTTCAGACTGGAAGGGCAGCTTTTTACAACTAGGCAACAAGTAGAGAAAGCCATTTCTTAGTTAAGTTCAGCCTATACCTTCTTTGGTATTTTCAGAATCAGGTTCATCAGCCTCCTCCACCTATCAGAACGCCATGCAGCTAGCTCTCCAACCTTAAATTCTGAGTCTCAGTTTAATGAATGACCTCCTCCACTGAAGCTTCAGTACCATCAGGCACCATCTTTCCCCCAAAAGTCTGATTCCCAAGGTCTTCCTTCCTTGAGCTACAAAAGTGAAGTAGTAACCTATTATCTCTCCTTAGAAATCCATGGATCAGCCCGCAGAGCTCTTCCTGAGGCTCATGAGGAACTAGAATTCATACAGAGAGCAATGTCTTCTCAGATGAAACCTAGCTTTGCAAGACCCCTATTCAAAATCTCTATTTCCCTCACCATCTCCACACCTACAGTGATAGCTCCTTCCTGTTGTCACTTCCTCCACATTATCACTATATTTCTATTTTGCCTTTTCAATTCTCCAACTCTCATCAAGTCAGCTCTGGCTCATAACTGACTCTGGTAGGTTTCCAAAGTGTAAATTACTGGAAGAGAACGACCCATTTTTTTTTCCCTCAGAGCCTCAGGTGAATTTGAACTGCCAGTAAAGCTCAGCCAGTCTATATATTGTGTTAGTTTGTGAAATAAAATACCTAGTCTATTTTGTGTTTTTCTGTCTATACTTTGACACTTTATTTTATACGCTTTATACTTTATTTTATTTAAAAATAAAGAAATATATGGAATTAGTTATCTAAAGAATTAAGTTGGAATGAGAAAGACTGAACCAGAAATCCCATGACTATTATTTTGAAACAATTTTTTTTAAATGAGGGAAAGAATCAAAAGTTTACCTCAAATCCAACTGTCTTCCATTTTTTCAAGAACTGTCATGTGGCAGAAAGTTTATAACATGTATTATAAGTATTAAGAGAATTAACATGTATATAAGTATTAGGAGAAAAAGATAGAACATTACTTACTATGAGGAAGAACTTTCTGACAGTCAGTAGATAAGTATATTGTAGAGAAGATGCAAAATCTTTGAAACTATAAGATTCAATGTGTCTATTGAAGACTAGAAATAAATAAATAAAACAGGACTGAGTGCTGAGAAATCATACATGTATCCATCTATTTATTGCCTGCAGGATCCAACAGATTCTTGAGAAAAGGTTTTCTAAGTTCCCTGAGAAGCAAATATAAATAATAGCTGTAAATAAACAATAATAAATAATAAATAGTAGCTGCAAATAAATAAAAGCAATATGTAAATAATAATAATAGTTGCCTTCTTTTGGATATACGAAAGACAATGTGAAAGACAAGGGATTATTCTTAAGACTTAAATAATGTGGTGTTGAGCTACCAGTTGTTTTTCTCTTCTGTTAGTCCTTTGAAGCTGAGTTCTATCCATGAAGAAAACTCATTAGTATTTTTTTAAAAACTTTAAGCTGCAGATAAGCATTTTTCAAAAAATATTTTCTAACCCCAATAACTCAACAAAAATACTATTAGAGCCAGTATGCCAATTTAGTAGGGTGTCAGGATACAAGAACACTATCCCAAGTTAGTGGGATTCCTCTACAGTAACAATGAGAACTCAGAGAAGGAAACCAAGAAAGCAATACCATTTACAATAAATTGAGATATTTGGGAATGAACCTTACTAAAGACACAAAAACCTACACAAAACAAACTACAGAAAATGTCTGTGAGAAACAATAAAAGACCTAAATAAATGGGAAAATGTTCCCTGTTCATGGATAGGAAGACAATTGAGAAAATGACAATCCTACCAAAAGCAACCTACATGTTCAATGCAATCCCAATACAGATACAACATTCATTTTTCAAGGAGATTGAAAGGGAAATTGTCAAGCTTATTTGGAGAGGAAAGTGACTCTGAACAAGCAAAGCTTTATTGCAATACAAAAACAAAGCAGGGGCTTATTATCTCTGACCTCAAAAACTACTGCACAGGAGTAGTAACCAAAACAGCAGGGTACTGATATAATGACAAGCATATAGGCAATGGAACAGAATCAAGAACCCAGAAATGGATCCATCTATCTACAATCAATTCATATTTGACAAGGAAATAAAATCTATCAAGTGGGGAAATGACAACCTCTTCAACAAATGGTGCTGGCAAAATTGGACTGCCACCTGCAGAAAATGGAAACAGGGTCCACATCTCACAGCATACACAAAAATCAACTCAAGGTGGCTCAGAGACTTGTAAGTAAAGCCCAAAACCATAAAGCTCAAAAGAGACAAACTCAGACCAACCATCGAAGACCTAGTCTATGGTGTAAAGAGGCTTACAAATACAACTAGAAATGTACAATCTGAAGAGAATAAAATTTATGAATGGAACCTTCTAAAGATTAAATCTAAACCCTGCATGCATGCATCAAAAACTTTTCCTATAGGTTAAAAATAAAGCCTATTCACTAGGAGAAAATATTTGGCAATATCATCTCAGACAAGGGTCTTATAGCAAAATTTTACAGAATACTCCTGGGCCTGCAAAAGAAATAGACTGAGAATATAATTACAAAATGGGCAAAAGACATGGAGACTTTTAAAAGAAGACAACATTCAGATGGCCAATAGACACATGAAGAAATAAATAATCAAAATCACTGGCTATAAGAGAGATGCAAATCAAACAACAATGAGATACCATCTCACTCCAGGAGCAGTGACAAAGTTTAACAGGACAACAAGCAATACATGTTGGAGAGGGTGTGGAGTGGGGGGGAACTTTTGTACACTGTTGGTGGGATTGTAAAATGGTACATCCATTCTGGAAGGTAGTTTGGCATTTCCTCAAAAACCTTAATATAAAAAATCCCTATGATCCAACTATTCCACTACTAGGAATATACCCCAAGTAAATTAGAACTGAGACACAGATGGAGATTTGTACACCAATGTAAGTAACAGCATTATTCACCATCGCAAGAACATGGAAACAGCACAAATGTCCAACTACAACTGAATGGATTGAGAAAAACTAGCATATTCACACAATGGAATTTCTGTGTCAATCAGGAACTACAATTTCAAAAAATACTACATAATTTAGGAGAGACTAGAGAGCATTGAACTAACTCAGACTCATAAGGACAAATATTTTAAAAAGAGAAGGATAACTAGTAAAATATATAAGGAGATCCAAGGGCAGATGGGGTGAAGCAGAGGGATGACAATAAGTATGGGGGAATATTACAGGGTTGCACAATTTGGTGGGTAGAGGGAGGAGGTAAAGGAAATGGGAAGGATCTAGCAAGGACCTGAAAAGACAGGGTAACGATGAGCATAGTCCAAAGATGATTAATTTTATAAAACATAATGAGTGGGAATGACTGTACAAAACATAATGTGAATGAAGAATACTGTTAAACATAATGTATAAAAACTTTGTAAGCAAATCAATATAAAAAATAGAAATGGTAAGAAGGGAAAAGCAAATAAAGTACAAAAAAAAGATAGTATTAAAAAGGATAAAAGAAAAAAATGTTTTTTAAACATTTTCATCTAAATCTTGTCTGAAGATACTTTGCTCATAGTTAATTTGTGTAACTCCTACTGCTTAAAAGCCTAAGAGTACACGATTTGCCCAAAATTATAGGCTACAGTTAAGGTCTGACTACATTTTGAGCCTTGACATGAGTCCAGATGTCATTTTAAAGTCTTTATGCCATCTCAGAACTTTTAAGGGGGGGAAAAAAAATCATCACCTTGCCAGAATTATTCAAGAAAATACTAAGCCTTTTTCTCAGGTAGAGAAAAGTTAATCGATATCCATGTGAAAGGCTACAGAACTTGCTTGGGCATAGCCTTCTTAGAACAAAAACAATTATCATATGATACATTTTATTAACATAATAGGGAGCTCTGGTGGCCTAGAGGTAAAGAGTTGTGCTGCCAACCCAAAAGCACAGGGTTCAAATTCACCAGCTGCTCCACAGGGAAAAGGATGAGTAATCTCATATGTGATTTACAGACTCTGAAAACCAATTGGAAAGTCAACCATGAGTTAGTTCCAAATACACTACTCATAACATAACAAAAAACAACAATATTTGCACAGAAACCATTCCATTTCCCCTTCTGAAAGTTGTCACCTTTTTGTTACACCAAGGAAAAATCTTGACAATTGCTATGAGAATCTTCTTTTAATAATGAATATCCTAAAGTTCAAACCTACTTTTAACCAAAAGACAAAGTTTCACTATAGCTAGTAGAATCTCATATCAATACTTTCCTGACTAGCTGTCATTTAAATCTAGCATCAAAGAAGAGTTTGTTGTTGCTGTTGTTATGTGCCATCGAGTCGCTTGCAAATCATAGCAACCCTATATACAACAGTCCTAAACTCTGCTCTGTCCTGTGCCAATCGCACTGTCTCTGACATTCCCATCCCGATTACCCCAGTCACTGGCCTTCCCCTCTTGCGCTGTCCCTCCACCCTCCCAAGCATGATGTCCTTCTCCAAGGACCGGTCTCTCCTCACAATATGTCCAAAGTATGTCAGACGAAGCCTCAGAATCCTTGCCTCCAAGGAGCCACCCGGTTTAACCCTTTCCAGGATGAATCTGTTTGTTTTCCTAGCAGTCCATGGTACCCTCAATACTTTTCTCCAGCACCACAGTTCAAAGGCATCAATTCTCCTTCTTTTCTAAACAGCAAATGTAATTTAGTATTTTTAGCATGGAAATTCATGGAAAGGGAGCCTTAATTAGTTTTTTAATTTTATATATACATATAATGTTGAGTTTGTAACAACCTTTGGGAATTACTCTGATCACAACAGCAACTCTAAAACCAGTTGCAAACTCCTGGAACCTTTAATTCAAAAAAATTATTCCAGATTTCCAAGAACAGAGACAACAGCAAAGAATTGGAAACAACCCAAATGCCCATCAACAAACGAATGGATAGAAAAGCTGTGGCATATTCACACAATGGAATACTATGTTGCATTGAAAAACAAGGAACTCATGAATTATTATACAAAATGCGTGACCCCTGGAGGACATTATGCCGAGTGAAATATATCAGTCACCAAAAGACGAGTACAGCATAATGACACTATTACAAAACAGGGCTGACATGGGGGCTGGAGGGAAACTAAGAAAAGAGGAGATAAATAATCTACATGGCATTGAAACAGACAAGGGAGAGAAATGTATAATAGAAATATATAATTAGGTATTATTGACATGACAAGAGTCCAGAATAAGAGCTGCATAGTAAAGTGGTCTGGGCTGGGAGGGAGGGACTGTATAACAACGAAAGAACTTTTTTCCCCAAAGAAAAACTGATGGGGTGGGGGGTCAATAGGAAAATGTGTAACAATGAACGATTAGAAAACCAAGTTCTTTATAAACTTTCATTAAAATCTCAATTAAAAGTGGGGGAGGGGGGAGGGAGCTGGAGTGGATCTATAATGAAACAAGCAGTAACACTGGCTGTCCTTCAGGGCTTACCTGGTCTCCCTGAACTTAAAGAACTATGTTTCCAAGACTTTCTCACAATTTGTTTGTGTATCTAGAAAACACCTACATCTCCGTACATAAAAAGAAATATGATGCCTCTATGCATTTTGAACAAACATCTGGTGGCCTAGTGGCAAAAAGCTATGCTACCATCCCAAAATCATACAGCTTGAATCCACCAGGTGCTCTGCAGGAGAAGGATGGGCAATTTTCTCCTGTGCGATTAACTGCCTCTGAAAACCTGCTGGAACGTCAGCCATGAGTCAGTTCTAATTTATAGTATAGAACAGCAATTTAGTATTTGACATTCTCTTAAGTTTTCTAAAAGAACACCCAGTACTGATTTTGGAGATCTGCAATCAAGAATTCAGGTACACTTACCTAATGGGAAGTGTAAAATGTGAAGATTTAATAAAAAAACATGGTCTGCTAATTACATTTCTTCATTTAAACCCAAATTGAAACTTCTATGATTAGCCTATGAATTCAAAGCTGAACTTAAATTTCCCCTCCAAAGGGCAATTATTATTCTCCTTAAGAGTTCTTGCTACAGCATTAGGCCACCATGGTCACTTGGTGATTCCAAGTCTCACATGTCTGTACAGCTAGAATTATGTTGCACAGGATGCCAACTACTAGAATCCTTAATTAGATAAGAATATGGAAGAAAACATGTGCATTAACTAATTATATCAGTTGAAATTATAATCACATTCCCCAATATTTTTTCTATTCTAATAAAAATATTCAACTGAAGTTCAAAGGATTATGTGATCATCCAAAAATTTCACATTTTGAGACTGGGAAGTTTCAGTTATGAGCTCAAATAATAGTCTCAATGTTTAGTTATTTATTTTAATATACCCATAAAGATGGAGAAACAGTACCTGTAAGTTAGATTCTATATGGTAGAATGAATTCTTTTTATCTTTAATGTTTATGACTCTTTTTCCTGTTTTAAGACTCAGTTCAAGTCCTCCTACTGTTTCCAAAAGTCTTCTTTTTTAAAAAATTTTTTTATTAATTTCAATGAAAATTTACAGAGACTTTGGATTTCCATTCATTCATTGTTGCCCTTTTCTCCCTTCCCAACTCTCTCCCCTAGTATACTACCCTCTTGGAAAAGTAAAAGAAAAATTCTTCCATTGTTTTACAATCCCTCCCCACAGGTCCACTCCACTATACAGCCTTCACTCTGGACTCCTGTCATGACAATAATACCTAATAATTTTCCCTCTTAAACAGTTTTCTCCCTTATCTGTTTCAATGCAGTATATGTTATTGCTCAGTCTTCTCCCAACCCTGAGGTCACTCCTGCTTTACAACAGTGGCAGCATGCAATATTTGTACTTTTGTGAAATACTTCACTCAGCATAATGTCCTCCAGTGTCACCCATTTTAAATAATATTGCATGAATTTCTTGTTTTTCAATGCAGTATAGTATTACATTGTGTGAATATACTACAGCTTCTCTATCCATTTGTTTGTTGATGGGCACTTAAGTTGTTTCCAACTCCTTGCAATTGTGAACAAACCCGCGATAAGCATGGGTGTGCATATATCTGCTTGGATGTCAGTTATGGTCTCTTTGGAGTATATTCCCAGTAGTGGAATTGCTGGGTCGAATGGTATCTCTATCTGTAACTTTTTGAGAAAGCACCATATCACCTTCCACAGGGGTTGCACCATTTTACACTCCCACCAACAGTGAATAAGTGTTCCAGTCTCTCCACAACCTCACCAGCATTTGTTGCTTGCTGTTCTGTTCAATTCCAAAAGTCTTAATTATTTTAAACTGTGTTCTCTTCATTCTTTGAAGTCTATGCATGTATTACTTGCTTATTTTTGCAATTAACTTGCCATAGGCCTATTTGTCACCTCTCCAACCAAGTCTAATATTTCTTACAGGCTCTAAAATGCCCAATACAGTGATAAAGAATTATAAAATTCCAAAGTGCTTCCCACTGCCAAACTCACTACTGTGGAAATTGTACACCCATAGTAAAACTCTATTTGAGTTTCTGTAAATCTTTACGGAAGGAGATAGCCCATCTTTTTCTTGAAGATTGACTAGTGGATTCTAACTACCAATCTTATGATTAGAGACTGACACACTATGAACTACATCGCCAGGGCTCTTTCAAAAGTGCTTACTGATCTATTAATTAATAGGTTGAAAGTTATATCACAAAATGCTTTGAATATTTCTTTGCCAACTTTTAGCCCCATTTTAGTTTGAGGAGTCAGAGGTGTTTGGGTTTTGTTTTGTTTTGTTTTATTTTATTTTACCAATTTTGGCATTCCAAATCACTAGTTATTTATGTGAGGCTACTTTAGTTCATCTTTGGGTTGACATAGATTACAGTGGGCATTAAAAAGAATTTTAAGTTGGTATGTCAAGATTCTAATAAGAAGGCTGAAGAATATCAAGGTCCTTAATTGTGCTAAGCCTTTTTTTTTTTTTTTTACTTCAAGAATCACAAGTAAGACCCTAAAACCTAAGTGTTTAAGGTTAAATTACCAGAAAGAATGGCATAGTGTTTATGGCAGGACCTCCTTATCAACAAAAATGGAAGTGTTTTGTAGTTTAATGATGACTATACTAGGAATCTTAGACATCCGTTTTGGTCTTTTCTTCCTCCTCTGTCTTTGTAATGATCTTTTGGACTTTTCCTAGATGATATTCTTGATATCTTCCCACAACTGATTAATATTCAAGACCTCAAACTTGTTCCTGAGATGGTTTTGAAATTCAGGTGGGATAGACTCAAGGTCATATTTTGGTTCCTGTGGATTTGATTTCATTTTCCTTAGTTTCTGCTTGAACTTGCATATGAGTAGTTGATAGTCTGGTCCATAATCAGCACCTGGCTTAGTATTCACAGCTGATATTGAGCTTCTCCTGTGGTTCTTTCCACAGATGTAATCAATCTGATTCCTATGCATACCATCAGGTGAAATCCATGTGTATAACCTGTGTTTATGTTTCTCATAAAATGTATTTGAAATGAATAAATCGTTGATTGTGCAAAATCACTCATTCTATCTCCAGATTCATTTTTGTCACCAAGACCATGTTTTCCAACTACTGATCCTTCTTCTCTGTTCCCAACTTTTGCATTCCAGTCACCCATTATTGTTAATGTATCTTGATTGCATGTTCAATTGATCTCTGACTGCAAAAGTTGGTAGAAATCTTCTATTTTCTCTTCTTTGGCTCAGGTTGATAGTAGTAGTCACTGAACTTCCTTGTGTGCATATGGATATTTTCCTGTTGCTCACAATATTGTATTTCAAGATACATCTAGAATTACTTTTTTGATTATGAGAGCAACCCTATTTTTCCTCACCTTTTCATCTACAGCATAATAGATCATATGATCATCTGACTCAAAATGCCCATGCCAGTCCATCTCATCTCGCCAATACTTAGTATGTCAATATTTATGTGTTCCATTTTTTCCTTAACGATATCTATTCATGAGCTAAACAGAAGACTTCAAAAGGCAGTGCAAGAAGACAAAGTATTAAGTATTACAATGAAATGTGCAAGGAGATGGAGTCAGAAAATCAAAAGGGACAAACTTGCTCAGCATTTCTTAAGCTCAAGGAACTGAAGAACAAGTTCAGACCTCGAGTTGCAATGCTTATGGATGCTTTGGGCAGAATATTAAATGATCCAGGAAGGATTAAAAGAAGATGGAAAGAGCATACACAGTCATTGTACCAAAAGCAATTGGCAGACACAGAAGAATTTCATGGAACAAAATATGAGCAACAGCCTATGGTGATGAAGGAAAAAGTTCAAGCTGCTTTAAATGAATTGGCAAAAAATAAGGCCCCAGGAATTGATGGTATACCAATTGATATATTTCAACTAAAAGACGTGGCCCTAGATGTGCTCACCAAGTTGTGCCAAGATCTGGAGGATAATCACTTGGTTAACTGACTAGAAGAGATCTATAATTGTTTTCATTCCAAAGAAAGGTGATCTGACAGATTGTGGAAATTATTGAACAGTATCATTGATATCACTTGCAAACAAGATTCTGCTGCAGATTATCAAGAAACAGCTGGAACAGCACATTAACAGAGAGCTGCCAGAAGTGCAGCCTGGGTTTGGAAGGAGTCATGGTACTAGGAATATTGTAGCTAATGTTAGATGAATGTGGCTGAAAACAGAGAGTACCAGAAGAATGTCTATCTGTGTTTCATTAATTATGCAAAAGCATTTGACTGTATGGATCACAACAAACTGTGGCTAATGCTGAGAAGAATGGGAATCCCAGATTGATTGTGCTTATGCAAAACCTATTGTTGGATCAGGAGGCAGTCATCAGAACAGAGCAAGGAAACACTGCATGGTTCAAAACTGAGAAGGGTATACACCAGGGATGTGTTCTATTTCCATATCTTTTTAATTTATATGCATAACAGATTGTCTGGGAGGCTGGACTCTATGAGTAGAAATGTGGCATCAGGATTGGAAGAAGACTCATCGACAATATGAATTATGGAAATGACACAACCCTGCTTGCTGAAACTGATGAGGATGTGAAATGCTTGTTGCAGAAGGTCAAAGGCTGCAGCCTTCAATATGAATTAAAGCTCAATATCACGAAAACAAAGATTCTCACTACTGGGCTGATTGGCAGCATCGTGATACATGGTGAAGAGATTGATATTGTTGACAGCTTTAGTTTGCTTGGCTCCACAATCAACACTCTTGGCACCAGCAGCCAGGAAACTAAAATACGTATTGTGATGGGAAAGTCTGCTGTCAGAAGGTCTGCTGTCAGAGACCTCTCCAAATTACTGAAGAGCAAGGATGTGAGTCTAGAGACTAAGATGCACCTGATACAGGCCTTGTCTTTGTAGTTACTTGCTATGTGTCAGAGAGCTGGACAATGACTAGAGAGGACAGAGGCAGAATTAATGACTTTGAGCTGTGGTGTTCGAGAAGAGTATTGAATATACCATGGAGTGCTAAGAGAATGAACAGGTTCATCCTGGAGAGGGTGAAACCAGGTTGCTCCTTGGAGTCAAGGATTCTGAGGCTTTGCCTGACATACTTTGGATATGTTGCAAGGACAGACCAGTCCTTGGAGAGGGACGTCATGCTTGGAAGGGTGGAGGAACAGCACAAAAGAAGACCCTCAATAAGGTGGATTGATTCAGTGACTGGAGTAAAGGGGGAGGGGGTGTCGGAAACAGTGAGATTGGCACAGGATAGAGCAGGGCTGTTGTACCTAAGGTCGCTATGAGTCACAGGCAACTCAACAGCACATAACAAACAACAACATACTAGGAATGGTGCAAGCTACTATCACACCTGGTCCTGTCTCATCATCTTGAAAAGTGCTATTATCACAAGGAAAAATAAATCAATGGCCAGTCATAGATTGGAGAAGAATGAGTCTCCACCTTTCTACTGTGGGGATTTGGCAGGTGGGAATAGTGGAATTCCCCATGCCTTCTCCCAGTCTTGTACAGTCAGAATGTACATGTACACTATACAAGAAACCAGCTAGGCATTATATTTCTAAACTGCAGTTTGAATATTTTTACATCTTATACAAATACATTATTTCTATAAAAATACTTTAAAATATATTTAAATTTCTTTTCTAAATATATACCTACATATTAGGTAATCTTACTTAATGAACCCTTGCATTTGGTTTTTGCTTTCATATTTATCATGCTCTCTGCTCTGATTGCCTTTGCTAACACAAGAATAATTACTATTTACTCCCCAAGAAAAATACATAAGGAGACTCAAAAATATGAAGTCAGTACCACAAAATATTTGTTAAAAATTGAATGAGCTGGATAAAGTAAAAGCAAGGATAGAAAAGATTTAAGAGAGATGTTGCTATACAAAGAACGTGTTATGAAGTCTGATATATTTGCAAGAAGTGAACCATAGATTTGTGCTCTAATCTTTCTAACAGATAAAACGCAGAAGAAAGCACATCAGTTATAAACTACAGTGGATCCACTGAGATAAAAGTAAACCAATTGCTCAAAGAACCATACTGATTCATTTCCCAAGACTGCTATCAATAATCTAGGTGTTTGCTTAATTTAGAATTCTTTCACACAACTGTTTCCTTTAATTGAAAATGTGATATAAAAACAACAAAAACATCTTACTTAGGAAGGCTATCTGCTTAGGCTGAACATAGCTTATTCAAGTCACTATTTTCTCAACAATAGTAAACATGTCCATCTTGCCATTTTGGATATTGGGGAAGCAAAATGACCCAATTAGAAGCATTTGCTCCCCTGGACTTAGAAAACTTGCTTTAAAAAGATAGAGAAATAAACAATATATTTTTCAACCCAGGACTTCCTAAAAGAAAATAGAGAAAATGTAAAGGCTAAGTCTTATAAATAACCTCAGGCTCAGAATCTCCTTTTTCACAATTACTAGCAGGCTTGTTCAATTTGAAATTCAATTTATGTAGCTCTTAATTCTAAGCAATTCCATTCTAAGATAGCCTTTTTACACAATGCATTTGGGATATGAAGTAGCTTTATGTTTCTGGAAGAAAACAGACATGTTTGAGAACTTTCAGTTGAAAGTTGATGTAATTGACTTTAGTGATTCTGAGGCAGCATTCATTTTTAAAGGATTTATGGGTAATGTGTAGTAAGCAAAGAGTTTCTCTCCTTCTATTTTTCAAGAGATTTCTCAGAGGAAATGGTAAGGTCTAATTCTTTTTGATCCTACCATTATGTTCATTTCTGGCCCAACACACTAAACCAGAAAACCCCAAAGAGTAATGGGAGAAGAGGAGGAAAAAGATATAAGGTCATCATCACCAGTACCCTCAAGTAGAGGCCCTAGGAACCAAAGTCCCCCGGAACCAAAATACAGACTAACACTGCACCTCTCAGGAGACACGCTGTAAATGTGGAACAATGATAGTGCTAGTGTTATCTTTCTAATTACCTTGTCAACCTGGTACATTATTTCAAAGTTCAATGAAGTACATTTTCAATCCCTTCTGGAATTTAGACAGTATAATTAGTACTGTTGCTGCTAGGTACCATGGAGTCCGTTGCACCTCACAGTAATCCTGTACATGACAGAAAGAAACACTGCCTGAGTTTGTTCCATCCTCACGGACATTGTTATCACTGAGACCACTGTCTGTGGCAGCCACTGTGTCAACCAGCTCTCTGTGGAGACTCTTTTTCTCTTTTTTTTCTTTCTTAATAATTGGCATTGTTGTTGTAGTTATGTGCTGTCTAGTCACTTGCGACTCATAGTGACCCTTTATACATACAAGAGCCCTAAAACCTACTCTGTCCTGTACCAAGCTACTCCCATTACCCCATCACTGAATCAATTCATCTCATTGAGGGTCTTGCTCTCCTGTGCCATCCCTCCACTCTCCCAAACATGATGTCCCTCTCCAAAGACGTGTCCCTCCTTGTAACATGCCCAAAGTATGTCAGATGAAGATTCAGAGTCCTTGACTCCAAGGAGCAGTCCGGCTTCACCCTCTCCAGGACAAAACTGTTTGTTGTCCTAGCAGTCCATGGTATATTCAACACTCTTCTCCAGCACCATAGATCAAAGGCATCAATTCTCTTTCTATCATCCCTAGTCACTGTTCAGCTCTCTGATGCATAGCATTCAATTACGAAGACTATAGCCTGGATCAGGTGCACCTTAGTCTCCAGCCTGCCATCCTTGCTCCTCAGTACTCTGGAGAGTGCCCTGACAGCTGACTTTCCCAATACAATTCATCTCTTGATTTTCTGATTGTTGGTACCAAGAATGTTGACTGTAGAGCCAAGCAAACTAAAACTGTTAACTATCTCAATCACTTCACCATCCATACTGATGCTGCAAGTTGGCCCAGTGGTGAGAATCATTGTTTTCTTGATGTTGAGCTTCAATCCCTATTGAAGGCTGCAGTCCTTAACCTTCTGCAGCAAGCGCTTCAGGTGCTCCTCACTTTCAGCAAGCAGGGTTGTGTCATCTGCATGCTTTGATTATATTCACTATTCTGAGAATGTAGAAAACCTGAGGAACTAGACAAAATAATCTGGTGTAATGAGTTTAATGCCTTTAACACACATGAAAAACTCCCTGCACTCATTAATTCTAGAATCTGAAGTAAATTCCAATGAGAAAAGTACTTAATATATAAATATAAACATATATTTCTTATATTATAAAAGCCCTTTCTCATGTGAAATCTTATTTAGACCTAGCTTATGAGAAAACAGGTTTTTTATTTTTTTAGTTTTGAGATTTTTTTCATAACTTAGTAGTTTTGTGGTTTGGGTTTGGTTTGATTTTTGGGTGGGCTTTTGTTGTTTTTTGTTTTGTTTTTCATTTAATACAGGCACTCTCAATGGACATCTGAAGGACCTTTAGTTGTTGTAAGGGGGAAAGGGAAGAAGACAGGGAGACAGATGCATTTTAAAACAAAAAAATTCAGAGAACTTAATAATTTTCAGGGTTCATTATGTTGATGGGATTCGCATCCTAAGTCTTTAAATCTCTCATTAATCACTCAAAATATCTTGTGCTCTTCCTAGGAAATAAAATAAAATGTTGCTTTTCCTCTAAAAATCACATCATTATTTGTAATCTTCAAGCAAAAGTTGTGGTGGGTTTCATGAGGTTTTTTGGTTTGTTTTTGGTTTTTTGTTTTTTTAAACTGTGAGCAGCTCATTTCAGTTCTTCACCAGCTTTCTTATTGTGTTATTTTTACTAGACAATTTATTATAGTAAATGTTTACATCTGGCCATAAAGATTCATTAAATGTAGACCAACATTGTCAAATATCACTAGTAGTTTGAAGGCATGGTTTTGATAGCTAACTTTGTATGATAAGTCTTAATTTGTTCTAAGGCTTTAGGCAGAAATTTCTCATTTGCAAATCATACCTAAGGGGCATGCAACCTTAATTACACGTATGGTTGCCAATTTCTTCATGCCACTCATTTTACCTCCTAAGCAACTCACCAGATTTTTCATTTAAATACCTTGGAGATATCCTAGTAAAAAGAAAACCTATAAAGGTGTAAGACATAAAGATGGAAGCTACTGTGGATTCCTCAGACTTTAAACAGAAAAATAATGTGTGATGATAGAATTCATTTCCTTTCTGTTGTGGATGCACAATTGCACCAACAATTTGACTTTGAAATCAGAATTGTATTTAGTCTGTGGCTAATGACATGACTAAGACTGTATTAGTGATTTTAACATTTAACAAATGTTTCATGGCCATTTTCATTATTAATCCTTACCGACAATTCACACTTGACCTGTCAATACTTCCCCAACCCCCTTGAAGGCAGGATCTTGATGTGGGCAGAGCTATTAAAATTGCATGGAAAGTAAGCCAAGTGAGCTTTTGAGTCAATCACAGAGAGCAAACTTCAACTTGATGGTTTAAAGCTTGTATTTGAAGGTTTTCCCAGACTCATCCTTTATGAATCATAGATTTCTGGAGAGGATAGTAAGTGCAGTGGTATTAATTAAATCACATTCATTCAGTCTTGCAGATCATTCAACTGAAGTTGCTGTAATACCTTCTTATAATTCTACATATCAAATGTATTCTTAGCTTAAAACTACACCTCCACCCTCCTCACCTTCCTAGCACCAAGCACACAGCTTGGCACAACATAAGACCTCTTTAACTGTTTGGAATGCATTACCATTTTAATGAGAAGACTAGACTAACAGATAAATGCAACTTGGTTACAGTAGTTAAAGGTGTGGACTTTGGAGTCAAGTAACAAAGATTGGCAATGTGGTTCAGCAATCCCTACATGGGTGTTTAAACTCACTAAAATTTCTGCCTTCATGTAAAATACCACAGTAATACCATTTCTTTGTTTTCTTGATGTTGCGCTTCAATCCATACTGAAGGCTGCAGTCCCTGACCTTCCACAGCAAGCACTTCAGGTCCTCTTCAGTTTCAGCAAGCAGGGTTGTGTCATCTGTATAACACAGATTGTTGATGAATCTTCCTCCAATCCTGATGCCACATTTCTCCTCACAGAGCTCAGCCTCCTGGATAATTTATTCTGCATATAGATTGATAAGGTATAGAGATAGGACACATCCCTGGAGTACACGCTTCCTAATTTTGAACCATGCAGTGTTTTTTGCTCTGTTCTGACAACAGCCTCCTGGTCCAAGTATAGGTTTTGCATAACCACAATCAAGAGTTCTGGAATTCCCATTCTTTCAGAGTCAACCACAGTTTGTTGTGATCCACACGGTCAAATGCCTTTGCATAGTCAATGAAACACAGTTAGACATTGCTCTGGTACTCTCTGCTTTCAGCCAAGCTCTACCTAACATTAGGTATCATATCCCTAGTACCACGGCTTCTTCTAAACCCAGCCTGCACTTTAGGCAGTTCTCTGTTGAGGCAGTCATTTTTGGATAATTTTCGGCAGAAGATTCTCACCACTAAACCGAATGGCAACATTATGAATGATGAAGAGATTAAGATTGTTAACACCTTTAGTTTGCTTGGCTCCATAATCAACACTCTTGGTACCAGCAGCCAGGAAATTAAAAGATAAATTGCATTGGGAAAGCCTGCTGTCAGAGACTCTCCAAAGTACTGAAGTCAAACTATGTCAGTCTGGAGACTAAGGTATGCCTGATTCAGGCCTTAATCTTTGCAATTACTTGCTATGCATCAGAAAACTGGACTATAACTAGGGATAATAGAAGGAGATTTGATTCCTTTGAGCTGTGCTGGAGAAGAGTGTTGAATATACCGTGGACTGCTAGGAGAACAAACAGGTTTGTCCTGAAGAGGGTGAGACCAGGCTGCTCCTTGGAGGCAAAGTTTCTGAAGCTTCCTCTGACATACTCTGGACATGTTGTAAGGAGGTATCAGTCCTTGGAGAGGGATGTCATGCTTGGGAGGGTGAAAGGACAGCACAAGAGAGGAAGACCCTCAATGAGATGGATTGATTCAGTGACTGGGGTAATGGGGGTAGATGTGTCAGAGACAATAAGATTGGCTCAGGACAGAGCAGGGTTTAGGGCTGTTGTCCATAGGGTCACTATGAGTGGCAGGCAACTTGACGGCACATAACAACAACAATAGTATTTTGGTCAACTGAAAATAAAACAAGGTGAAGATGTATAAAAAGGCATAGTCTCTGGCATAAAAGGTGATTTTGCTTTCTTTTGAATTTCCCCACTTCTCTATCACCTTGTTTGTTTGTTTTAATTGTTTCTGCAAGCTTTCCTCTGTTTCCCTTTCTTACCTGGGATAATTTTAGTCATGTCTAAGTCTTACTTCAACATTCATTCTTTCCAAAGCTATTGGTTAGCTATGATCTCTGCTTGGAGTTTCAAAAGCCTACTTTGGAACGAAAAAGACTGAGACTTGACTCTTTTGTTATGTGTTCAGTTGGCTTCAGCACCTCTTTTTTTGTTCTCTTGGCCCTAGTTCCTAATATGGAGAAAGAAACCTTATCACCATGGAATCTGAATCAACTCATAGTTGATGCCCTAGTGGATTTTCAGAGAAGGCTGTAAAACAAAAGACAAGAAGTGTGTGGTAGATTTGAACTACCTGTCTTTGGATTGGCAGTGCTACTCTTTACTCACTAGGCCACCAGAAATCGGTTCCAATTAGATGACACGTAACAATAGAGGATGAAAATTGAATAACCAATACATTCAAATTAATCAGGAGGGGAAAAAGGGGGGAGAGGGAAGGATATGACATTCTGAGTAATTATAAAAGATTATCTAAAATTTAGAAACATCTTCCAAAAAGCTTTGAAAAATGTTAGAAATCAAATAAACATTGGATTTCACTGTTTTCCTCCCTACTTTCTCTTACAAATTCTGGTTAGATAGATTCTAATTAGACTCCCTCCTTTCAGTAACAGATTTTTCGCTTCAAATATGTGAATATTCTCACATATAATGTTTAAAAAAACCCCAAACCCTATAGAGGCATATATAAAAATAACCTCTAAATGACTCAAAATTTTCTGTCCAGATAAACCGTTCCCTGAGATTTTCTTAACTTCCTTTGAATTGACGCATTGTTAGAAGGTTGAAATTCTTGATGATTTTTTTAACATGAATATATAGAAATATATGGACATAGAAATTCCTACATATGAACAACATATTCTTTTTAATATATTATTATGTTTATTATTATTTGTATCATATATATACATAAATGCAAATAGACCCAGACACATTTGTGTATTTGTATGTGTGTGTAAGTAAATTTTTACTAACATCAAAATCCCCAGGTTATTTCAAAGTCATTGACATTTACCACTTGGAGGAAAACTGGCACATTCATTCCAAAATAATTACTTTTTGCTGAAAACACTCAGAGGCCAGTTTTCCCAGGTAGTCCCGTGAGCCATATGCGTTACTGGTAAAGGCATACTTCACTGGACACCATCATTGCTTCCCATTTGGCAACAGGTGGCCATTAATATGAAATATTAAACTAACACCGAAATGAAACGCATGCATAATCAGTGATTTTGGAGAGTGTAGGAGTGTATTAAAGTCTCAAAACAGCTTATTTTTTCTAAGCAAACAAAACTTCAGTCCAAACTCTTCAATAAGAGAAAATGGGTTTCTGACATATGTCTACTTAAAAAGTTACCTATAAATACGTTCTTTTTTGTTCAACTTAAATCACCTGGAAAAGTAATCCATGAAATTGGAATCCTTCTGCCTAACTCAGAAGAAGTCCTGTAGTTGACATTTACTCTCCACACGCACACCACAGGGGATTCATTTTATCAGTGACTGCTTCGAAGTAACCTTCTGGCACATCAAGCAAGCTTCTAAGAGTCCATGATGAAAGGAATTACCTAAAGAGTAGTGATCTTTCCTCAAGCTCACCAGCACTGGAAAGTTTTGATCTAAACTTAAACTGATTGGTAGCACAAACAGTCATGCATGTGTGCCAACTTTATAAAAAATAAAAATTAAAATTAAAAAATCACTTACTCACTCATTGCTGCTGAGTAGAACCAATTCCTAACTCATTCTCTGGTGAGTTTACTGAGGCTGTAAGTTATATGGGAGATGTTTGGCTCATTTTCTCCCATATAGTGACGGGTGGATTTGAACCACCAGAGAGTATTAGCGATGGTGCTAAGACTAGGCCATCAGAACTCCCTATAGAAGCTGCTGTTGTTGTTGTTAGGTACTTTTTTTTATTAATTTTAATGAACATTTACTGTTGTTAGGTACTTTTGAGTTGAGTGAAACTCATAGTGACTCAATGAACCACTTCTCTGAATCCTGTTATGTCCTGTGCTGTGCCATCCTATCAGTTTTGACAACTGCTGTAATCACTGTGCCAATCTATATCATTGAGAGTATACCTTTCCTTCACTCGATCCTCCACCTCTCCAAGAATGGTGTCCCTTTCCAAGGAATAGCTTTTCCTAACAACATGTCCAAAGTATGTAAGACAAAGCCTATAGAAACACTAGTCATATAATTTCTAAAAGACAGAAAAAAACTCAAGTGTTCAACAATAGATAATAAGTAAGCAAAAGGTGATACGCACAGATTATAAACTATTATTCAGCTTTGTCTTACATATTTGGCCATGTTGCCAGGAAGGATCAGTCCTTGGAGAAGGACATCATGCTTGGAAGGTTAGAGGGTCAACGCAGGAGAGGAAGACCCTGGACGAAATGGACTGACACAGTGGCTATGGGGTCAGATGGTGAGATTGGCTCAGGTTAGGACAAATATCAGAGCTACTGTTCATCTGGTGGGTGTAAGTCATAGTCGATTTGAAGGGACATAACAACAGCAACAACAAAATAAGATAAATTCACTCCTGCCACATGCTACAACATGGATGGTTCTTGAAATCAGTATACTGAGTGAAGTAAATAAGAAAATGTTATTTTATGATCTAACACACAAAACATCTACAATGACAACTACATAATGAACTATTAGTGGTTATCAGGGATGAAAAGGAAAGAGGAAGACATTACTTAGCACTGAATGTTTGGTTCTTAGGATGGAAATCTTGGCAATGGATAGCAGTGAAGGCTGTACAACACAGACAACGTAATTGATGTCACTTAATGGTACATGTGAGAAGAATTGTCAAAAGTTGGAAGATAAATATTTCTATGTTGGTTTTGAGTACCATTGACTCAGAACCAACCCATGGGTGACCCTTCAGCAGATTTTCAGAGACAGTTAATCGCTTGGGAGGAGACTGTCCACCCTTCTCCCCTAGAGCAGCTGTTGGGTTCAAACTGCATGCCTTTCGGATTGCACATAATTTTTTACCACTAGGCCTATACATATGTAAATATATTTACAAAACTAAAAAAATCAAAACAAATAATTTAGGGCTCAAGTAAAAAATTGGAATTACAAGGAAGAACCTAGATATACACCCATGTAAAAGTTTTGGCTTTTTAATGTGCTTTTTCTTTTTCCAATGTTACATATAAGAAACAAGCATATAAGAAAAAAATTCACTTTAAATAAAATTCCCAATAAAGATACTATTTATTATGTTAGTAAATATTGTTTTTATGTACTGTCAAGTCAGAACCAACTCATAGCTAAACCCCTAGTAGGTTTGGTTGTTTGTTTGTTTGTTTGTTTCCAGTGGGTTTTTAGACAATCACACAGGGGGAAATTGTTCGTCTTTCTCCCAAGGAACAGCTGGTATATTTGAACTGCATATCTTTGGGTTGGTAATGCAACTCTTTACCCACTATGCCGGCAGAATTCCCAGTATACAAAAACCCACATTTAGATTTCTTGAGAAACTAGTTAGGGCATTTATTTAAGATCATGAGATTAGGTAACTAGTTATCTAGAGCTACTGTAACAGAAATGCCATAGTGGTTTCAACAATCAGAAATGTATTTTCTCACAGTTTGGGAGCTTAAAAGTAAACTAGGGGAGAGTTTTCATTCTGTATCCACTCTTGAGGGAAGGCTTTGTTTTCTTTCCACATCTGTAGATCTAGCCACCCATTGAGATCTACATGTGTTTGCCATCAATCTTCTGGGTCTACAAAGTTTTTAGCTCAAGAACCAAAGAGACTGAAGGACAGGCTACACTGTAGGCCGTTGTGTCTTGGTTATAGTTGGATTCCTCTTCTGCCTCTTGGTGGATAAAATGTGTTGCAGGTCACACATTAGGAAACCATCTCCTCTTCCATTGGATTTCTTTCCAATTCTCCTTACAACTGAATAATCAATCACACCAGATCACATCATGGAGATGATTCCATCATTGAACTACAGTGAAATCACACCATTACATAACTGTCCAGCCATTAAGAATTATGGCCTAGCAAAGGTAACATTTTGGGGGACACAATTCAATTCATGATGGTAACCAATAGTGATTTCTTTTTAACTTTGATCACCAAAAAGCTCTTATGTTTTTTGTATCATTATCTTCCTATGTCACTTAAAAATTTTGTTGTAAGATTCATCAAATTATCTGTGAAGGTAATTATAATACTGGTAATAGAAACATAATCAACCCTATTATATTCACTTATACATACTGTGTCTGTGGGAAATAAAGATGGTCATAGCAGAGACCATCAAGAGTTTAGTACCAGCAGTCAGGAAATCAAGAGATGTATTGCACTGGGAAAGTCTGCAGTCAGGAATCCCTCCAAATGATTGAGAAGCAATGGTGTCAGCGTGAGGACCAAGGTGATTTGAAGCCTTGAGCTATGGTTTTGGAAAAGAGTACTGAATATCCATGGACTGCAAACAAACAAATGTCTTGGAGAAAGTGCAGTCACAGTGCTCCTTGGAGGCAAAATTGATAGTGCTTCCTCTCACATACTTCATTACGTTGCTAGAAGAGGCTTTCCTTGAAGAGGGAAATCATACTCGGAAAGGCAGATGGTTATCAAAAGAGAAGAAGACTCTCAACCAAATGGATTAACACAGTGATTTCTGCTCTAGTGTGTCAGGAAGTTTGAGGATGACGCAGGGTAGTACAGAGTTCAGATCTGTTGTTCATAGAATTTCTATGGGTTGTATTCAACTTGATAGCACCTAATGACAACAACATAGCAGAGAAAAATGCATGTAATTTTTACAGAGATTTCATGGGATGTTCTAAGGGGCATTTTTTTGGTTCAGAGGTGCTTTGTCAACCTGAAGGGATATGATTCAAATCCAATAGCTAATCCACAGAAGAAAATTAGGCAGTCTCATCTCAGGGAATTTACTGATTCTAAAAACCACTGGAGGTCAGCTATGGGTCAGTGCCAACTTGATGATAGATAACAAAAACAAAAAGTGAAACCAACAACAATAAAGTGAAAATGAGTGTCATAAAATTTTATTTAGAATGGATAGAGAAGCTGTGGTATAGTCACACAATGGAATACTACGCTGCATTGAAAAACAAAGAACTTCTGAAAAATTATACAAAACGGGTGACCCTGGAGGACATTATGTTGAGTGAAATATCTCTGTCATAAAAGGACAAATACTGCATAGTGCCACTGCTATAAAACGGGATTGACATTGGGATTGATGAAACCTAAGAAAAGA